>NC_072836.1:20727500-20930000 GCF_027744805.1 Dunckerocampus dactyliophorus
CCTGCTATCAAGTATTTTTCTTTGCAAATTACATATTTACATTTTAAAGGCGAAACGGTGGAAATCATTCCAGACCGCCGACATACTGACCTCGCAAGCTTGTTCCTCGTTCCTGGACGTCATGACTCCCGTCTCCATATGATTGTCTGCAGAAAAATCGAATCGATATGAACCCATGAGTTGCATTTATATGCCAATATTGGTGGATAATGTCTGATATATACTGTATATACAGTGTCTCTATCTATCTATCTATATATCTATATCTATATATATCTCATTATGGCATGAAGCTGCACACGTATGATTTTCAGTCTGTTTGAAACATTTCACGTATTAAAAGCGTATTCTTCCACAACATTTATTTTCGTTATTTCAGCTTTTGTAGCTTTAGTTTGTCCTTGTTGGTGTCAACATGGCTCCCTCCCTCTGGCTTCGTCTCCATGCCTTGTGAATTGAATGTTGTCCGTGACGGCGCCGTGACGCTCCTTAAAGAAAGTAGGAAATGCCGCTAAATGCCAATAACCGTATCGTCCAGTGCGACTTCTGTGTGGTGTTTTCCTCTTCATGCCGCATTTTTTGACTGCTGCGTTGTCGCTCTTCAGGAAAAAGTTTCAGTGCCGCCCCCGAGAAGACAGAAGGAAGCCACGCTAAAAATACCACGCGCCGAGCAGCGCGGCACGCTGCGGTTTTCGCAGGGTCATGCCAGCAGCCTTTCGGTACGGCCTCGACTTGGCTTGTCATTCTGCTTGGGCTGCTTCCTCGCCTCCTCTCCAACCCAGCCAAGCATGAGCCAGGAAGAGCAGGAGGGCGTGTGGGGACAAACCACCGGCTTCATGCTCATGTGATGAAATGTGTTTTTTGGAGACAGGTGTGTTTTCAGAGGGTGTTGGGTGAGGGGGGGCTGTGTCAGGTAGTAATTAATAAAGACAGGAACATTGGCTCCTGTGGTGTTGACATGCTCATAATGGGCTTGCCAAAGTACTCTCTCTCTCTCTCTCTCTCTCTCTCTCTCACTTTGGAAAGGATGACAAACTTATTCAAGCTTCAAGTAAATTAAAAAGCCAATTCATTCACTCCTGTTTGCTCTTAATTGCAACGTCCTAATTTAGCCCGAGCTTAGGTAGCAAAGGTAGAGCTAGAAAAGAGGCTGCTATGCATTATTCAGTCTCTTGCAGCACTCATGGATTAATATTGTAGTAGTCTGATAAGGACAAAACTTGAAGAGGTGAAAGAATGGGCCGTGTTGACCTGCTAAACTTCTTTGGCCGCCTGCTTCTGCCCAAAGGCGACTCCCAAACAAACACTAGGCAGGTGGAGGCATCAAGCGCTTCATGGTTCGGCGTGTCCTTTTAACAAGCGTTGAATCAGGAGAGCTTTGTTTCTCCGCTGGCAGCAATGTGAAATGAATGCAGTTAACCACGTGAGGCACGGCGCTGCCATCCAGGATAGATCGTTAGAAACTGGCTTTCAACAAATGGCCTTGAGTACTGACAAGGATAAGAAAAGCTTTTTATTTTACCAGGGTGGAGTTTTTAAGAATCCCATGAGAAGGGTTGTTTTTGGAGATGTCGGTGGGCTCTGTTTAATGCGGGGGTGTCCAAGGGTCACATTGTGAAAAATGAAAGGATGCAACTTCGACACTTTGATATCGTGTCGATATGCTCAGAAGTCAGCTTTGTCGTGTTAGCAGTACCAACTTTGCTCTTTTTTCTCAATTCTTGCTGTTTTTTTTCTTCATAAATTTCTTGTCATAATGTTATGACTTTATTCCCATAATAATTTCACTTTTTCCCCAAACCTCATTTTCAAAATGTTACAACTTGATTCTGTTTTGTTTGTTTTTATAACATTACAACTTTTAGAAAACATTGTTTTTCTTTTTCACCTTCTTTTTTCTTAGAATATAACTTTTTTCCCATTAATTTCTTGTAAAATTACAGCTTTTTTTTTCTTTTTTTTCCATTTTTGCGTTTTTGCCCCCCCCCCCCCCACCCTCCAACCAACCAAACTGTTTTACCTTTCTTCTTGCTTGTACATTTTCTTTTGTTAATGTCATCCACAGTATGTTCTGACTTTGCAACCACTAAAAGCCACAAAAAATGCCCCCCCTCAATCAACTCTTGGGCGCCACTCGCTGGAACACAAAAACGACATAAGCATGCAAAAGCTGGGGGATTTCTAACAATTGAAATAAAATAGTTCCAGATTGATCAGCGTTTGCATAAAATTGGCCTGGAGACTGGAGATGAGTTGAGCGCTGAGGGGTGTTGCGGGTTCATTAGTCGGCTTTGGTCCATACGGTGGGTCTTGTACGGCAAGCTGTCAGCTGGTGGCCTTTACTTTGGGATGGTGTGTCAGGGGGTTGTGGAGAAGAGCAGGATGGGAGCTGTCACGTTACTTCTGTATCGCTCCTCTAAAAGCAAAGGTGAAAATGCATCCCCTGATGGCCTTTTTCCACTGCAGCAGAGTTCCACAGAGCCAGACGCAGCCGGTGGCGCGTGTGACGCTGCGACTGTTGTGTTGCGGTAATGCTGTCCTGAGGGCTTTGCTGCCAGGAAGGCCAAATGAGGTTAGAAGTGCATTTTTAATATGCAGCATGGCCTTGATTGGGCGGGTAGTCACATTATAACACATTTGCACTTTGGAGTAAATGGAAATGAAGAAGAAAGGAAATAAGAAGGCGCTCTCCCAATGCTACTCTGTTATGTTCTACTGTATTATGTCTTATTTTCTCTGTCCACTTGCTGGGTAATAGTGTAAAGAGTGTAAAGGTGACCATTGGGCTGTTATTTCATGTCTAGAGGGCTCTAATAATGTTGAAAAGCGTATTTAGAAGGTCGTAAACTGGTTTTCTTGGCTATAACTCGGGGGTGTCCAAACATTTTCCACCGAGGGCCATAGCGAAAAATGAAAGGATGCAAGGGTCATTTTGCCCTTCTGCAAAGCAACACGTGTAGACATGCTAACAGGTTGACTTTACTCCAAGAAGAAAATGCATTCCAGCTTTGTCATCGAGGCTAAAAAGCCTGTTATTAGTAACCTGAACTACGGCTATTAGTGAACTACGGTTTTTGCTCTTTTTCTTCTCCAGTTTTGCTGTTTTTATTTTTAATTTTCCAAAGATTTGAACGTTCTTCTTCAATCATCTTTCAAAATGTTTATATAATATATAATAATATATTATTTTATATATAATAATATTATGAGCAGTCTCTCTCGAGACAGGATGCCTACTCATCCCAAAATAGCTTCACTTTATTCCTGAAAGATCACAACTTGGTTCTGCAAACTCATTTTCCCAAAAAATACAACTTTATTTGTTTGTTTCTCAGAAAATTACAACTTAAGTTTTTTCTTTTAATATTTCAACTTCATGCTACCAAAATGACGTTATTTTCCCTCTTAGTGTTACGACATTAGTTTCGTAAAAAACAACTTTCTTGTTGGTTTCCTTAATATTGTGACTATTCTTGTGAAATTACTGCAGATTTTTGCTGAATTTTCCAGATTTTTTGAATGAGTGTTGAGTGTGGAAGTGCGTGAGTGCTAAAGTGCAAGGTGCTGTAGTGTTGATGTTTTCACATCTTTCTTACACACAAAACGTGCAGATGCTGTTTTGCTTGTTAAACGTGCAGGACAGAAAGAAGCGTAAGATTTCGAGTGAGTTGGATCAGTGGATCCTACGTTTTTCTATGAAATACTGTAGAAAAATGCTAACCCTTCACAATTAGCATCTCTAATAACAGGATCACAGTCTATTAATAATTCCTTTTGTGCCGCCAGTTCCGTTTCCTTTTGTGTCATTCTCTCACTTACACACACACACACACACACACACATTGTTCATCATCATCATCATGTTGTTCTTTCATAAAACGATAAAACGTGCACGTGAACCGTGAAGCTCGGGGGGGGGGGGCACTATTCTAACCGGAATCCCAAACGGAGCGATTTGCTTTAAAGGTAAAAAGACGGGGGACTTGTGGAAGTAAAGGGCTACTTTTGGGTGGGGGGGGGGATGAATGCGTATTTGTCAACCGCCAAAGTAAAAGTCTGGCATGAATCACACTTTACGGCATAGAAGAAGCTGGGGTTCGCTGAGCCCCCCTCCCTCTATTTGTAACACGGCATCGTATGAGGCGGTTAGATCCCTGCTGAAATATGGATAAAGGTCTCCACGCCAGCACATCCAATTTCCCTCTTCTGCTCTCTGCTGTCATCATCACCACCACAGCCGTGATTGGTGGACTGGGTGCCGGGAGGACGCATGGAAGCATATTTGATCAGGCTTTTCTGTTGTGATGGATGTGAATAACGTGGTACTCGTGCAAAGCAAAGCTGGTTATCATGGTGTAAGATTGCATTCTTATTGTGACCCTGTTGGATGTGCGGATATGAGTAGCTGCTGGGAAAATAGTGGAATAAATTACGACCCTAATTTGCATCCTCTTTCCCTGAAGGAAGTCTTTTTTGGAGACTGCAAGCATTTGTAGTGTGCCAAGGTTACTTCCAATATTGCACCCTCGTGGCAAAATATGCTTTCCGTGCAGATGAACCCCCCCTTTTTTGTGGAACAAAGTCATGAATGAATGACTTGCGTGTGTGCAAAGTGCAACAACATTTCAGTTGTGCCACATTTGATCTTCATGCTGCTTTACATTAGATGTGATAGCATCTACCTTCACTTTGCGTAGACCTTGGCCTGCTCAGCTGCTGCTGTAGATTAGTCCAAGACTGAGGGTGCGTTTACCCAACAGTTTTGGGTTCAGACAAAAACAGGTCGAAACGCCAACCATAGTTGGTTCGGGCTTACAAAAACGGTTGAAAATGCTACATTTTGCAGGCCGTGACGCTTTGTAAACAAATGCACACGTGTGCCAGCCATCATCACCGGCGCCGGCAGCACTCATGCAGCCCCCGACCATGTCAGCCGCCACCATCATGCTTGATTGTAGGCGAGAATTGTCGTCGTTGCCAGCTGTTTAGACAGTAGCGGCTGTGTGTGCAGCCATTTTAGGTGGGCTTACAAATACGTGCATGTGCGAGCTGATGGCGTCGGCAGGCATCATCCTCTCATCTCGCGTCTGTTTTCATCTGCTCACTCTCCTTCCTCCGTGTGCAATTCTCTGACCCTGTGTCCGGTGCAAGCTAATGGCTTGTGTACTCTACCCACTGAGCCGGCAAATTCTCCACTTCCATACGCGTTTTCCATCCCGTCCTCTCCTCCTCGCCTATGCAGGCATTTATTTAATCGCTATACTAATACCATCATTTCCCTTCTTAAATTTCCCCGTTCACCCCGGCTAACCTCTGCTGGTCTGTCAACGCTTTCCCATCTCCATCTTGCTGTCTCACTGACTACACACACACACACACAAACACGCACGCTTTCAGCCGCATACACAGGAAGTATTGGCTTTTATTTCCCATGGTGTCTGCAGCACATTCAGCTCGACTTGCTGCAGCAGTGTACTGGAGCAAGGCGCCTGCTGTGCTGAGCTGATATGAGGAGAAACACGCATTCTCACGCGCACACACATGCACACACACGGACACGGACTGAGCTCCCACATTCTTGGATGTGGAGGAAAATGTAATCAACTGTCTATAAAGCAGACATAACGAGAATCAAGTGTGTATTCTTCAAGTGTCTGCAGAGAATGCTGCTGTGCACGTTGTGTAGCAAAGCTTTCTAGACTCTATTGTCTCCAGAGGCATATTTTCCCAATATCTTTGTCTCTCTTTTGCCCCATAAGACGTTTGCTGTGTGTAGCTGACTGTCAGTGCACAGGAGGAATCCTAAGAGTACAACGTGTGTGTGTGTGTGTGTGTGTGTGTGTGCGTGTGCGCGTGCGTGTGCGTGTGCGTGTGCGTGTGTGTGTGTCCGGCCACTATATTAGCGAGCCTTATCACTGGGGCGTGCCTTCAACTATTTTATAGAGGGTGTGTAATTTAACACCTGACTGGGATCCGTGTGCACGTGCAGATTGAACAAAGGCGCCGTACGGGCTCGGTGATGTGGTCCGTACGCTGATGATAAACTGCATGCATACAGAAATATTCAAGAGGAGGTTTCTGACATTCTGGTTCCCTTTTGCAATGCTGCACCGATGTAACGTACAATCACAATATGGAGGCATGATTCAGTTGTCTGTCAATGCGACATTCTTGTAAACGTTCTTGCATTGGATCTCATTAGATTGCTGATCATAACGCAGGTTTTTTGTTGTTTCAATACTGTGCCACTCATAACTCACGGTGTCATCTTCTAAAGAACACTAAACTCATCACACAGCAACATAGCACTCAAAAGGTGCACCTAAAAAATATACAAACAAGTACTAATACAATTTTAAAATGAAAAAAAATATTTTAAAGTTTTCCCATAATGCATTGTGTCTGAGAAAGGTATTCATTGGTGGGGGCCAGGGCGCTGAAATGATGTCGGCCTCCCTCTGGGCGCCTCTGGATCCCTCTGGAGGACAGAGGCAGCATTGCATTGCCATCCATCCATTTTCTAACTAGCAAGAGGCCTGGAGGAAGGCCCAGGACACATTGGAGACGAGGTTTCCCAACTGGTTTGGGAAAGCCTCAGGCTCTGCCGGGAGGACCTGGACGAAGTAGAGGGAAGTCTGGGGGCTTCTCATCCTCAGCTGCTACCCCCGCAAGCCGACCTCGGATAAGCGGAAGAAGATGGATGGTAGGGAGGAAAACCCATGCAGAGATTCGAACCCTCGATCTCTGAACTGTACGTCCCCACAAGTTTACCCCCGACTTAAAATCGGTTTTATTCAGTTTGCCGTGTTTTAAACCTCTGACCAGTGTCACCGGATCTAAATGGCCGCGGGGAGGCAGCTGCCACCTCTACAAACATCGCCTCAACAGTCCAACTGCCAAGCCGGTTTGATAAATGTCACTCAAAACGTATCAACACCGCGCAGGCTGGACAATAATAACACAACACGCCTCTGTTGGCTTTAGTCAAACGCAGAATTCACTGGGCTGCCTCCAGCTGTCTGTTTTCCATCCATGCATGTGCCTTCCTTGATGCTGCTGCCACTTGAAGGAGACCACAAACCTCCCAAACTCCAAGAACAGACATTTACTTGGGTCACTTGGGCAATATAATCTGATGCAACACAAGTGCTGTAGACTGAAGATGTGCTGACATAGTCTATTTATTATGCGGGATTTGAAGTGTGGATCCAAAATCCTTCTAATAACTCCTCTCCCGGGTTTACAGAACAATAGCACGGCAAGCACGGCAGCAGGTAAAGAATATTAAGTGCAATACGAGTTTGCTCTGGGCTTAAAGGATGGCGCTTCACTTGTTATTCTAGTTGCACCTCTGTCTGTGTGTGTGTGTGTGTGTGTGTGTGTGTGTGTGTGTGTGTGTGTGTGTGTGTGTGTGTGTGTGTGTGTGTGTGTGTGTGTGTGTGTGTGTGTGTGTGTGCGTGCGTGCGTGCGTGCCTTTGACCCACAGGCATGCTGCAAAGTGTTAGATGAGAACATTAAGAAGCAAGGAGTCCTTTGTCACCATTAAGCGCGGGTCATTCTATTGAGTATAGAGAACTGAAGCTCCAAGCTTTATCATTTAACAGCACATTGGGCCCAATTGGGCTGAGCTTTTAATGTTGATGTTTGGACCTGGCTGTGGGCTCATGTAGACGACTGTTAAATGCTGTATTTTCCTTGTACGTGTCCCCACAGTGGATGGAAATGACGAGTGTCTAATATCTGCGTTCATGTGAGACACTCCAAGGTGGGTGTAGATCCATCTTAATCAATCAGGTGTTCGGCTAAACTAGATACTTTTTATTTTATTTCACACTGTTATGGATCAATGTTTGTAGGAACAGGTTCGGAACACACCCTCACCCAACAACAATGGACGATAACGTGTGGTCGGTGTTTACTTCTTCATCGGTGATTCAGAGACCATATTTATTCAAGAGGAGACTGAGGGCAGCAGGAACAAAAAGTTCCAATGACAGCAACGATCCAGTAAGCAACGAGCAGTGGTTAAATACCGCATCAAGCAGACCTAGACTGATCCCTGTAGATCTAGATTCCAGCCTAGGCATAGAATCTCGTAGTGCCTGATTGTGCCATTGTTGCTGTGGACGAAGGATAGAAACCAGGTCCACAGGTTTGGCTATACATCCAGTGTATACCATGTTGACTGAATGTAAGACGACCCCTCTTTTTCAACAACCGTTTTTGGAAAAAATGTGTCTAAAAAACCTTTTTTAGACACATGTCAAAATGGGTAAAATAGCAAGTGGCAGGTGACAATAAAAACGCTGTTGCTGAGCTGCTTTTCCACGCCTCTGCTTCGTTGATCTTATCTTAAAATTAGCATCAATTAGCATCATAGCGTAAGTTGGACTCCCTATTTTTTCGAGCGGCTCCGTGTTGCAAGCGTTTACTCTCCACTGAAAAACAAGCAACAACGTCTCAGTCGCTGACAACAATCACATGACCGCAAACGGAAGGTTGTGGAAAAGTGTGACCTGCCACTAAAAAAAATATATTTACAGCATGTTGGGTCATTTCTTTGAATTTATTTGCATTTTTAGGTATTTATTTTAAATACTTTTATGGTGTTATATGGTTTAAAAATGGCTGTTTTGTCTTGACTTTTTTTCTCTTTTCATTAAAGATGCTTCAAAATAACCCATTTTAGAGCCGTAATTACGGTGAAGCCATCAAACATGATACTTTACCATACGGTCATAGCAACGCGTGCCAGGTGTCGCCACTTTACTTACCGTACTTTACTTCATGCAGTCTTCGTTTGACCTCTAAACATCCTGCGTTGTGCAGTTTGTTGCTGATGTTGTTTTAGCGACTTTCTTTCACAATGTTTGTCATCAGCTGCTCCTGTCTGACGTGTGTTACTTTGTACTCCAACGGCTTGTTCCTTCTTCGGGACATTCCAAATGGTTGTTCTGGCCATGACCAAGGTTTGATGAGTTTGCTTGACCAGCTGTCAGGTTTTCATGTTGTTTTCAGCACTAAATGCAGCCCACACGGGCCAAACCTCGCCTAGCTACCCGATCTGAAACTGAGCGCAAAGACAGACTGCTGTTCTACAAATGAGCGTGTATGCAGGGAAGACAACATGACCTATGAGGGCAGATCAACTGGAGTTATGAGACATTAAAGATTGGTACAACTCCAAAGTTCACATGAGGACATTTAAGGCTAAGTGGCCACCACATATAGATAACCAGACCACCAGCCCAAGAGGCATGAGCAGGGAGAGGGGAGCTGGGGACATGTGCCAGGTCTCCTCTACAATGGGATGCTGAATGTCATTTTGATGCTGAATGAGGGTGATCCTGTCATACGCGCACAAGCACAGAACTGCAGGCTGTGACAAAAAGCCTCTTTGCAAACGCACGACTCCCCCTCTTGACAAACACACACAAATGATATATCCAGTCGCTGCTGACTGCAACCAACCTTTCCTGCACACACACACACACACACACACACACACTGAAACGTGCAGTATGATTTCACAGTGCATGCATGCATTGGCCACGTTCAAAGAAAGCCGTTGCATTAATGGCTCGCTGACTACACGTGTGACATAAAAAGGCAAAGGATGAAAGCCCAAACTGAAAAGGACGCCCAACACCGAAGCCTCAATACCTAAAAGTATAGATAATAGATGCTAATCAGTTAATAGCGCCCTCTGCTTGCTGCCGCTTTTGAATTGTTAACTAATTAACTTTTTCATTTCAATGTTTCTAATCAGCCACGTAGTGAACATTACGACCCATTTATCCTCCCGCACAAAACTACTGGATAAAAGACCCGTGTTGATGTATCGCGTCATCCAGACCAGAACCAAGTTTATTGGATTTCATTTTGTTTTGGAAAATTGTACAAAATTATAAAAATGCCCCCTTTTTTGCATATAATGGAAGTTCCCCATTTACCAATGAATTGCTTTTAATTGGAAAATAATTCTTAATTAACTTTTTATGTATTTATCTATAAATATAATTTATCAATAAATAACATTTAATAGAACGATAATTAAATGTAATTACATTTAAATAGTATTTCTATTTATAATTATTTTTAAAATACATTAAATTCAATCAAATACAAATGATATGAACAAATCAAAAAGAGCTAATACTAATTATGAAAACTCTTTATCAAAGCTCTTGCAGCTTCCTTTGGTGTCATGGTAAAAAAACACACAGAACACTCAAATACGCAGTGCGCTTGAACGCCTCATGAGCGCAGGGCACACAGTGCTTATTAGGAGGAAAAAAGGAGACCGAAACGGAATTGTTCATTGTTGTGTTTTATGACCAAATAAACCCTACAATTAAAACAAGATGATTAAAGGATTCGCTGGCCAGAATCGGCCCACAACGTTCTCTCTCCGTTCTTTGCGGGGTTTTGTGGCACTGAAATAGAAAACCGAATCCTAGGAAAACCAGGGAATAGGATGTCCTTCTGTATTCCAAACTTGTCTGCTTAGTTTATTTCTGTGTCTTCAAGACATAACATGTTGTGGGGCAGTAGCCAATCACAGGGTCTGTGCTTCACATCCTTCACATCCCTTGTTTCCTCAAGAAACATTGCCATTACATCGAGAAAATGTATAAAAACGTCATAAATGTGGACTATTGTGTGGTTTCAAATGAAGTGATAGTCATGAGGAAAATTGCTACATTTAGCACACATTATGTGCACTCAGCTCTGCTTCTGATGAAAACACAAACTTTTTCCCAGAATGAAATGCACCCAGGTACTAAATAGTTTCATGCGCCATTGCCCTCCATTTTATCATCGTGATGATCAGAATAGCTTTTCTCCCTCGGGCTTGCCAGCATAAAATTCAAGCCCTTTGGTTACCACGGCAAAAAGAATCCACAACACAAAGCGAAAGACTTTGTCAAAAGGGAAGCCGGTGAGCTTGATAAACTTGGAAAGCTCCCACACTGGCTACAGAAGAAGGATGAAAGGAGCGTCTGATAAGAATTTGTATCGACACAGAACGACAGGCGTAGAAATGCGTAGTGACAGGAAGGGGAGGGGTTTTGAAGAGGCGCTGAAGACAACACGCCAACAGGTGAGAGACGGAAATGGAAATTCTCGCTAACCAATTTAAGGCGGAAGCCGCGGAAGCGCAAATGAAAAGCAGCAGCCTTCTTTCATCCCTTTCCCGCTGGTGTCACACGACGTTAGTTCCTTGCCAACGCCGGGGGCTGGGGGGCGGGGGGTGGCTGGCATGACCGGACGTCCGCGTATGTGCTGGAATCAGCTGGTTGTGAGTCAGCCGCCTGCAGTCTCTGAGGAGACGCGGGGGGGGGGGGGGTTCTTCAACGTTCAGGCTCGCCATGACGAAGAACCGACGTTTGGTGACTTGAGTGACGGATGCTTGCGATGCTGCAGTCAGTGCACGGCCTCAAGTCACCATTTTGATGACTCAAATTGACAACATCATCAAAGACATGCGACTTTTACATCAACGACTTGACTTGGACTTTAGTCTGATGACCTGAAAACACTTGAGACGTTCAGGGAATGCGTTTAGTAAAATGTGTGCCGCCCGTTGCAAGGATGAAAGGAAGGTGATTGTTGCTGTGATTTCCAGCAAGACGGCATGTTTTCCCTTTGACGCAGCCCCATTGAACGCATCACTTTATCTAATTTAACAAATAATAAAACCATTCAAAATGCATTCATCGTATTTGTCAAACTGAGTAGATTCTTAATGGGAGACACTAAAAATTGCTTAAGCACTCGAAAATTTCAAGCCTATGACTTCAGACTTGGCTGGACCTGTCTTGTCTTGAGTCGGACTTGCACGTCGTTACTTGAGACTTGACTTGAGATGAAACAGAGACTTGAGACCTGCAAAACACTGACTTGCTCCCACCTCTGGTGAGTTCACTTGTATGCTTGCACGCACGTCATGTCTGCACAGTTTTTGCCTGAGTTGCTCTACAAGAACGTCTTCCTCTCTGGGTAAATCGTTTTTGTTACAGCACAGTTGTCCCTTGCCGCTTTGTAGTTTGAATTTTGCGGCTTTACTCTATCAGTTTTTCAAAAACATAATAAATCATGCTGTTTTGTGCGTGAATACGGCCTATTACTAATGAAAATATATATATATTCTTGGAAATATTTTGTATGTATTTTTTACCTAAATGAAGCATTTTTAAATATAAAAATGTCAAAATGAAGTAAAATACAAATATCAGGCCTTCAAAGATGCTGTGAATGATATGTAGTATTCTACAGTGGTCACTAGGTGTCAGTAATGTTACTCTAATGATTGGTGAGACACTCAAACGCAAGGCTTGATCGCCGGAACAAGAGGATTTTATTGCAGGTTTGGATGATCTCACAACAGGCACAATAATTCCGAGTAAAAATCCCTCCTAAAAACACGGACTGCTGTTGTTGCAGTAACCCACGGCAAGCTAAAACTAAACACTGAACCGCATGTCTTGTTTTGTCGTATTATGTCTACTACATGAGGTAATAGGAGTGTAAAGGTGACCAGCTGAGGTCACAACAGGTGGTCTGGGCTCCTACGGCCGGTCTACATGCAAGAAACGCACGGACCGGCGGCAGAGGTTCTTTGTCATGTCAAACAAACTCTATGGGTGCTTATGTTTCAAGTTGCAAGACAAACTTACGCACGTCATGCGTCTTCGTGCGTCATCCGTACTGCCAACGGGTGTCTTTCGTTCGTTTTTGCTGGTTTGGGCAAAGTATTCATTTTTTTTGTACATGGCACTTGCAGACTCCGACACGTGCACCCCCCATAGGTAATTAGTGCGGCCAATTTCGTACGTCCTCCATGCGTGTGGAGATCTTTTCATGGTCACCACAACTATATTCTCCACAAACAAAACAAAAAAGCAAGCATTTGGGGAACACCAAAAATCGCACGGCCAAAAACAATTGTACATCCGGTTGTGACCTCGGCTGCAGGGGCCTTATTCATGTGTAGAGTGCTCTAATCATGTTAACAAATGTGTTTAGAAGGTTGTAAACAGGCTTTCTATCCTCTAAGAGGGATTGCTGCATATCTTGTCCTGTACTGTACTCGGCACCTGAAGCATAATCCTTCATTGCATTGGCTGAGTTTTTGATGAATTCAAACCAGAGTACAACCTTTTTTTAAAACACACACCGCATGTTCTGTGCCTCGGAGGAGCTCGGCACTAGATTTGTTTTTCTACTGTACTCTGTCATGAGTTTGTGACTCATGCAGTCTCATCTTCATCTCCTGTTTGAATTGCTCGCTGTTGCAGGCCACCTTTGAATCACCGTGTCTTTGCTTGCTTCCTTGATGGAAATCTGACTGCATCCATACCAAACATGGGAAAAAAAGTATTGTAACTTGTGACTGGCAGGTGTGTTTTTTGTGTCCTACTACATTGTTTATTCAATCAATGAGTGGCACGAACGTCTACGCTCAGTTTAGGTGGGGTTGCATACGTTTTGCATGTGTAGACTGCATTTAGAGGTGAAAACAACATGAAAGAGATGTCTATGGGTGAAAAAGAAGTCACTGTGAATCTGAGAGAAGATGGAAAATCAATCAGAACCGCTGGACAGGATGGGAAAACAGAAGGTGTGGTCACCCTAGAATGGCAGTTTAAAAAAAAAAAAAAAAAAAACTTTATCCAACTGGAATGAAAATAGGGTGTAACAATTTGCATGGATGACATGATTCCCTCCTTAACCCCAGTGGTGCTCATACGTGGTTCGAGAGGATTAGCATCATGGTCATCCTGCTCAACTGCGTGACGCTGGGAATGTACCAGCCCTGCGAGAACATCGACTGCACCTCGGACCGCTGCCAGATACTGCAGGTAAGACAAAGTGTTCATCATGCAACAAAGACACGATAGCACCGGTGAAACACTACAAGTAATTGAATTATTAGCTTTGTGCTGTAGAAAATGAATCAATAGATGGACGTTACGGGGGATTGAGTTGGTTTCTCTTTCAGTAATGTCGTCTCAAGCCCTTCACACCCAAAGTATCCGCATTGATGATCTTTGTATCTGAGATCCATTTCTGCTGAGGTGCTTTATCTTCCTGCTTTAATGTTTGCTCCCACATCCTCCACAAATGCTCTCTTCCCTTTCTTCTGGCCTTTGCTTCTCTAACAAGCGCCTGGTCTCCTGAGGTATCGTGAGGTCCTCTTCCGTTGGCTGCTAATGGCAACGGCAGGGTTTGTTTTTTTTTTTGCTGACAATGCTTACATAGTTAAGGGTGGCCCTTACGTGCTCCTCTTGTGAAGCAGAGTCTCTTTAGAAAAGGAAACACTGGGACAGATCTTGGACTCTGCAGAAATGGCTCCAAAAACACTTGGAGTTCTTTGGACTTTCCTGTTGTTCTGAGTTTGGTCGAGCCACTGTTGCACTGCAAGACAAATAAGACAAATACAACACCATGAACTCGTTACAATGTCCACATTTGGAACTGAAGTGTGTGCACGCAAACACACAGTTGGGTCATCGCCTCTTTTTGCCTCTCGCACAAAAAACCGTAAAAGACGTTTAAATACGCCTTTGGGGTGTTGGGGTTTCTAAAGACATATAAATGTGGTTTTGGTGTTGAATGAGTTAAAAATAGCTCCGATAGCCGATAATTTAAAAAAAAAAAAACACTCCAATGAGGCGAGATTACCTGTACTGTGCGGGTGAGCAAATCAAGCACTCCTTTTTTCTCCTGCCTGTGATGTTAACGGCCTGTCCTAACGTTCCCAGCTCACTTGGAAGCAAACATTCACTATTTCAGAGACATTTGGTGTGCTAGTTGTATCCAAATGCTACGAAATGAGGAGAAAAATGAAACCCCATTGAGCACATAAAAAACCTTACCAGCCACCGGAAACGCCACATCGCTACGCGCCTGGGGCACGTTTTAACCTGGGGCAAGAGGTTAGCCAGAGACCTCCACGGTGTCACACCGGCTGCTCGGAGCGTGTGCCTGAATACAGTGCACCTTGCTGGGCCACGCCAGGTGGCTCGTCCCCCTCTATACGCCGGTTCTTTTGTCAAATCCAAATGTGTTGAAGTCCTTCTTAACCTCCAAGTGTGCACAATCCAGTGATCCGTTCCTGTCTGGACTGTTTACTAATCCGGCACAGTGTGGATGCACATTTTTTTCAACCTGCCAAAAAAACCCAGGAAGGTTTGTGTTTGCACAGAGCCTTAGTAACGTTAGTAACGTAACGATTACGGTGAACGTACGTACAGAATTGAGCTTGTATGTATCGCTGTGTAATCACTTTCTCCGGATAATATAAATATTTCTTTAGGACCCGCAAGTTGTGTGATATTCATGACCATGACTTGTATGTAATCTTCTCCAACTATAGGAAGTCTACAGCTCAGTGCTTCTGTTATTCTACACTAATGTCCCTAATGGTACATTGATGAGACCATAGCCCCCGCAGGAAGTGGTGTACAGAACAGGAAGTAAAAAGAAACAAACAAGGAACACTCCCAATGCTAACATGTGAGTCTATATTTATGTCTCTTAATATTGGGTTGTAAAGGTGACTATAGGGGTGTTGTTTCATGTCTAGAGGGCTCTAATCATGTTAAAATATGTATTTAGAAGGTGGTAAACAGGTTTTCTATGCTCCAACTATGAAAATATTTGATTTGTTAATAAGGAACTTATTAGTCGGGTCTGGAACCAATAAACTAACTCTGTATATGCAGTAATGTCTAGTATAGCGCCCCCTGCCCCTTGGGGCGTCCCACTATTTGAGGACATGAAATGGCTAGCTGTGATTGGATTGTTTCTTCCTGCAGCTGAAGGTGAGGATGATGGCGATCCGTAGACATTCTTCTCTAGGAAGAGGAGGTCTTTTGTGTGTAACCAACACAAAAGTAAGGATTTCTTTCTAAAATGGACTCGAAAGAGTGAAAGACTCCCAATCAAGACTTTCTTTTACAAAAACCAATCATCACTTCCTGTTGTCTCTGATTGTGGAGTGACGGTTTAGTGCCGTTTGCGTTGAGTGATCTCTCATTTGCACATGGAAGTGAAAGATCGGCCTGCTTCCTACGTCGCCTTCATCTCCCAAATGGCATGGCATGAGGTAGCGTCCATAGCGGCTCCCGTTTCACATCATGAAAGAGCCCTTGGCACGTGAAACCCTCACCCCTCCCTGCCGCCCCCTCCTTTACAAATCATGTCGATGATTAAACCTGATAGGCTGACGCAGAAAGAAGCTGGCGGCGGTGACAAATAACGACAATGAATTCATTCCCCGGCCTTTCACTGGGAGCCCAGCGAAACACGGATCCGAGCGGGCGAGGCCAATGTCGAATTACGCGCGAGGCTGGCAGGCTGCATTATTTATCAAAACATCATTTCAACCGCTTATGAGACTCATCTTCTCCTTTTTCCGTTTGCAATCTGGAAACGGTGTTGCTGTCAAACTGCATGACTCAATTTGCATTCCGGCGTAGTTCGCACTTCATTAGGCAGACATCCCTGCAAAGCATCCACGCATGAGCCTGTTGGTGATGCAACCCAACACCGTCCCAAAAACAGGATCAATTGGCTTCAGTCAAAATAGCTGTCCTGTTGTGGATGCTGAGGTAGACGCTACAGATCACTTCCTATCCACAGGAAGCGGTGTTAACCAACTACATGACCTAGTTGTCACTGTCGCTTTCGTAGGAGCACATCTGTGTACATGGTCGAGGATGCCATCTTCATCCTTCTTGGTAGACGTCACAGCCGAATGGCGAAGACCAAAAGTGCAGCTGATGGGCGTTTCTCTTCTCTCAGACCTGGAAGTCATCCTGGGGCTGCGTATGTAACCACGAAACGGTAAAAGACAGTGACGTAACCCGAGGACCACTAGAATAGTATTTTTACCCCCGCAAAAAGACGTGTTGTCTTGTATTCTGGGTTTAATAATAATAATAATAATGGATTAGATTTTATATAGCGCTTTTCAAGGCACCCAAAGTCCCTCAAAAAAGCAAATAAGTCAAAGCTGGTGGAATTATTAGAAAATGATGAGTAGATATTGATGTTTTTTGCCTCATTTCGTACACGTCTATATGCACCATCAGGTGCACGGAGCGTATCAATTTCTTGCCATATTTGCTTAAGCATTGCCTCATCAGTGGCATCAGTCACTCTTGGTGATGAAAGGGACCGTATGCAACCAAAAAATGTCATAACGTCACCACCATATGTTACCATATGTTACCAGTTGTGGTTTAAAGGAACAGAATGTACAAAAAAAGTAACGCGGCCCACCCGTTGAGAACCCCTGCACTGAAGGATAGCGACTCGGATGTGGACGAAAGAGCTCGCTGTGCCGCTGCAACAAAAACTAAGTACACACCAGTTTCTCATCCATTTACCGCTCGCTCTGGGCTCAGGCCTCAAACACCCGTCTTGGAATTGTTTGTCAGTGCTGAGAGAGGAAAACTGTCTCGGCGTGAAGCAGATAACTACCGGATGCTTCCACCTCTTCCTGCACACTGGTGCTCTGCGGCCCTGCTGGGGGGCTACTGTTGACGCTTTTGTTTGTCATTTATCTTCTGCCTGAAACCTTCCAAAGGTAATAACCGTAAAGTATTTGTGGAAAAAATAGTTTCTTCCACTGCAGCATGTGTATTGGTCCGGGCCATTTGTTGAATCCACAAACTCAATTGTCAGGGCGTGCTTACGGCTTAAAGCAACATTCCCTCGGTCCGTCCCATATTTTACCTCTTTATGGGCTAAACGATGATGCAGTCAGCCGGCGATGGCGAAAGAAGGCTCTAACTGGCAACAGCTGAGTGCTAATGTCACCGGGCATGTGCTTACTCAAGCAGGGCGTCCACCTTGTGGGCCGTAGATTCAGTGGAATATCCTGTAGGTCTGTAATCTCAAGATGATTGGCTTGTGGCTGCAAACGGAGCTGACCAATCGGCCTCCTTTTGTGGGGCGATTGAGGCAATGACTTGTGGTTTAGTTTGCTGAAATGGCAGAAGTTTTGAAATAAACACTTTTGATTTGTCATTTTCAGGCTAGAAGGATGGTACTTCTTTTCTCCAGTGACTCCAAAGTGTTAATATTTTGTCCTTAATCCTCTTGGGCTTGGAATTCAGCTTCATCGGCAAGACACTTGTCCTCTTGGAGGTGTTTTTAATGCTCCTGATCATGTTGGGAAACTGCCATGCTCACAGCACGTGTTGGGATGACTCTTTCCCTCAATGAACCGCGGCTCCCCAGTGGTGGCGGCACTCGGGCATCCCCAGACCTTGGCGCTGCTGCCGCCACCTGGCTTGACTGTAGGCAAGACACTTATCTTGGTACCGTAATCCCTCGTTTATCGTGTTATTTATGAATAGTTAGCGCATAGAAAACCTGCTTACGGCCTTCTGAATGTGCTTGTTAACCTTGTGGGGGGGGCAAACCATGTGACCCAGCAACAGTCACATGGTGAAAAATGAAAGGATGCAGCGTTGCCGCTTTGATGTTTTGTAAAGCAACACGTGGACAAGCTGACAAGAAAAGCTGCATCTCAGCTGTGTGACGTAGGTGGAGAAAATTAGTATGAACTTTGCTCTTTTTCCTGTTTTTGCTCTTTTATTTTCCAAATATTTCAACTTTCTTCTTAAATAATCTTTGTCAATTTTATTGTCATAATATTTTGACTTTATCCCCATAATATTAGATTCAATATTTATTATGAAAAATTAATATATTTAAAAATGACAAGTTAATTTTGTTTTGTTTCTAATGATAACTTCTAAAAAATAACTTATTTTTGATTGAATATTTCACCTCCTATGCTACTAAAAATGATGTTATTTTTCTCAGTAGTAAGAGTTTAGTCTCATTAAAGTCTGTTTTTTTTCTGGTTAGAATATGATTTGGTTTTTTCCTCAATATTTTATTCTTACTTTACTTTCGTCATCTTTATTACTATTCCTTATTTCATTACTTTATTCTAATACGTATTCTTGTCCAATCACAGCAGTTGTTTCCATTTCTGAAAATGCACATCGTCTTGCAAATTTTTGTCTCGTAATTCTGACTGTATTCCCACAAGATTCCCAAAACATTCCAACTTTTGACAGTTGCAGAGCTGAGCCCCCCCACCCCTCCGCTGCTCCTTCACATGGAGACGAGCCAGTTGAGGTGGCTCTGACATCGAGTCCGGATGCCTCTCGGACGCCTCTGGGTGTGCCTCCCCGGGTGTTCCGGGCATGCCCGCCTGGGACAAGGCCCCCGGGCAGACCTAGGACACGCTGGGGGGATTATGCCTCACAGCTGGCCTGGGAACACCTTGGGGTCCTCCCCAGTGGAACTGGAAGAGGTGGCCGGGGGCCGGGGTTCTGGACTTCCCTACTGAGACTGCCTCTCCCACGACCCAAACCCGGATAAGTGGAGGAAAATGGATGGATGTTGACTTTATTCTCGTAACATTAGAACTTTTTTTCCGTAATCTGATTTAGATTTTGTGGTTATCATGTTACAACTTTGGGGAAAAGGTCTTTTTAGTTGGTTATTTCAATGGTCAGTAAAATTATGACTTTCTCGTTTAACTTCGACGTTTGGATTCACTTGGAAGAATGTAGAACGTTTTTTCTCTTAATATTTTGACCTTTTCGTAAAATTACTGCCGATTTTTCCTGTTTTTTTTTTTTCCTAGTTTTTTTGTGAAATTATATTTTTAGGGCGATTGTGCTACAGGCCAAAAAAAAAACAGTCGGCCCCAAAACAGCATGATTTACTCATCAGCCGTGAAAGTGGCGAGGGGTTCCTTACTCACTCGTGCTTATTCAGACAATCACGGCTGTGTTGGCTCCTTTTCACGTCCAGCATGTCCAGGTGTCATCCTTCTAGTTCTCCCCTTGAACATGCGAGCTGAAATGCGAGGCGTGGACGCGCATTTGTCAGATAATATAAGACGGCAACATTTCCAGTGACATGCGACTAGTGCACAGCAAAATGTTTATCAAAGACCGTGTTTGTGTGCATGCTACACTGCTTTGGGACCCCCCCCCCCCCACCATCATCAAAAAGCCAAATGTTTGGCAAATCCTGCAGCCTGCTGGCTATGACATCTCTTTTGCTTCCACTACTGGAATGAAGACATCCCCTTGAATGCCGTGGTGCGTTAGCAAGGCAGCTAACGTAGTCACACAGCTCTGCCAAATTGGTGTGGGGGTTTTATTTCTTGCCCAAAAATACAATAGTTTAGTTTGTGATGTTGATCTAGCAGTGAAAAGTGAAGCTGGCTTCTCGCACCGTTTATCCCTTGCTGTCTTCATTCTTCTCTGGGGTGTGACCCTCGTGTGTTTTGCACACTACTAGAAGATGCAAGCACGTACAAGCACGGATGCCCTCCCGACCTCTTGCGTCTTTGTCCAACAGCTGCCAGGACTTTTGTGCAGCACCTGTAGATGCATTTATATATGAACACCTGTATGTTCCAGAGTAGAAGTCATACTTGTTTTGTAGTAACTTGTATATCGAAATGAACACGATGTAAAATTGAACATGTGCCGCCTTTTAAGTTCAAGTGGGCCGGTGGTTGTTTTTTTGGCGACACCTAGTGGCTGCAATAATGAATTGAGTTGAGCTTGTGAAGCAGTTATGCACACGGGTGGAATGAATGATACAGGATGCTTTCTGTTACGGAATACTACTGATAAGCTTCTGCCGTGGCAACTGTGTCTGTAAGTAATGTGCATTTATAAGAAATGTGGTATTTTAGTGTTGTTTAATTAGGACATTTTCAGTCTGTTTGGGAATACAAAAATGAAGTTTTGGTGTTAAAATACGGCTGGTTGATATGGTTGTACTTTATTGCAGTCTGTGTGAAATGTCTTATTTTATTTTATTATGGCTACAATATTGGCTAATAGGAGTGTAAAATGACTATGGGGTGTTATTTCATATCTAGAGGGCTCTAATAATGTTAAAACTCACATTTAGAAGGTCGTAAACAGGTTTTCTATGCTCTAACTACAAAAATATGAATAAATGAGGACTCTTACGTCGCAGACGTTCACAGCCAGGTCCGGTAACAATTAACCAAAATAAATGAGGGATTATTGTATTGTATTTATTATTTCTTTATTTCTTATTGAAAAAAACACATAAGCTGTTGTAGGTGTGGTCATGTTCAATGCAGGAAGTGAACAGACTCTCAGTCATTGTGGTGTTAGGAATGGAATATTTTCCACGCTGTTTTAGACCAAGTATGGCAACGTGCTTGTCTACCAAAAGACAACACATTCAGAAGACTGAATAAGATCTGCTTCTTCCTGCTCCTTTTTGCCAAGCGTGTTTGAAGCAAACTGATGGACTGCTGGCAACGCCACTAAAAATGCTCTGCGATGCTCCTGCTGACCGTGAACGGAAGTAAAAAGTTGTAAAAGTGCCTTTTCACAGTAGAAAATTGACGGATTGTTTTGAGACCTTTGAATTGATAAAAGGTCAGAAAAGAATCAACCCCCCGACTGGCAACGTGTTGAAAAGGCGTCTGGGTGAATTACTGACCCATCCTGCAGAACCGGCGCCAGTCTGGTCTGAGTGTAAAACCTGCTGTGTTTCCTCCAACTCTTTCCCGCAGGCCTTCGATGCTTTCATCTACATCTTCTTTGCATTGGAGATGGTGGTGAAGATGGTGGCTCTCGGCATCTTTGGTCGCCACTGCTACCTGGGAGACACCTGGAACAGGCTGGACTTCTTCATCGTCATGGCTGGGTAAGAGCTGCTGCACGCGCTGTGCAACGCTGCCAATAATAATGTTGTACCAGTTTTTAACGATGGTTAGCAAGGCCATCCCTTGTCCACAGTAGTGTACATCATCCTGTTTACTGCTGTAGGACCAGTGGTGCCACTTAAACCCAAAACAAAAACTGGACTGGCAAAGTCCCAAATAAGCTGCTGGTTATTTGCGAGGAGCTCCTCGCTGTAGAGTTCAGCCTTTCCAAGGACGCAAGGATGACGTATCATCTTTGCAAGCAACAGTAAGTGGCACACGTAATTGCGTGCTAGTGTGATGGATTAGCGAAGTAGCAGTCCAACGTCAGACGAGGTCAGGTGAGGCAACATTAGTCTTCATTTCAACGGAATCCATTTACTCCCAGTGGATGCCCTAAACCCCCGGGGAGCCTGGAATGACTCGCTAAATTACTCAATTACAGCAATTTTGCGGCTTTACTCTATCACGGTTTTTCAAAAATATATTAATGAATAAATCATCTCTTTTGTGGTTGACTACAGCCTGTTAGTCAAAAATGTGCGTTTTTAAGCATATTTGATGTCTTTTTTCCCCCAATTCAAACATTTTTAAGAATAAAAATGGCTGAATGAAGTAAAATACAAATCTAAGGCATTCAAAGACGTGATGTGTAGTATTCTTCGTTTGCATCACGGGGTCACTGCAGGGACATAACAGACGGCCTCCACTAGCACAGCAGGTGTACCGAGCTAACTAGTTAGCCTCTCCAATTTACTTATTCTAAACTTAAGAACGTGTTTCAAACAGACAAAGAAGCCAAAAACGTACCACTTCCACACGAAAAATAAGAGGAGAACCTTTTTTCCACTCGATCTCGGCCACGGCGTGTCCGTCTCGCCACGGCGTGTCGCTTTGGCTCTGAAAGGTCGTGTCATCTAAGGTCATGTCTCATAACATTACTGACGCCAGGTGACCACAATACTACATAGGACTTGTTGTTCTACTGTATATTTTTAAACTAATAATAGAATCATAATACTTTAGCAGGTCATAAGCAGGTTTTCTATGCTCTAACTATGCAAACGTTGCATTTATGAATCAGGAAGTGATTAACTGATTAACTTAATTCCTGTGTTTTACGCCCCCTGACTTGGTTGCACCTGCGTGCGTACATGTTCACGTGCTTGGAGAGGCTGTGCTCATAATTGCATAATTAGCATTTCTTTAATGGACTCATCCAAGCATCCAAGCCCATTCGTGTATTTAAATGTTACAACATAAAAAAATATATTTTGTCTTGAATATTTCAACTTCCTGCCATTGAGGTGAAAAATGAGGTGCAAAGTATTTCTCTTCTTCTCCTTGAATTGTCTTGTTTCATTACAACTTTTTCCCCTAATATTTTCCCTCTATTCTATATTTAGAATGTGCCGCCAATAAAAAAACATCCGCGGGCCGCAATTGGCCCCTGGCCCGCACTTTGGAGACCCCTTGTTCTACTTTTGCAGTCAAGTGCAATGTCATGCAAATGTTGCAGGAAAGTAAAGTGCTTTTGTGTTCCCGGGGAACATCAACTTTAATGGGCACTTTGAAGCCAGCGCGCTGCTCATTTGACACTCAAGTCGTTTTCTGGCGTCTTCTTTATCTCGGCTGTCAACGGCGGGTCTTCCCAAGCGGTCGTGCCCACTGTAGATCCTCCAGAGGTGTTTCCCTTTTGAACGTTGCGCACCAGCAAGAAACAGACGGGGGATATGAGAACGAATCCTAAGCAGGAGGCCGTCCGCTAATTAGCCTCACACACGCTGCAGCCTGATGTAGCCTCACAACGCCCCCAGATGCAGGCGCTCCACTCGTCCCGGCACTTTCGGGGCTTCGCGTGTAGAAGATGTTGGCGCTCGCCGTCATCCATCCGGGTGACATAAAACAGCCATGCAATATACGTGCAAAGCAGGTACGTCCTTCTTGGCTCAACGACTCCCTTTTGACGCCGCAGCCCTTCTTCGGGATCCCAGCTGCCCACGTTCAATTAGCGGAGCACGGATACGCTCGTGTCTGAGGTGGGTGGAAATGGCTGGCCCCCAAACAACACTCGAGCTCTTCTTGAGTCTGTGACATTTCCATCAAGCTGCCGTGTGTCGCGCGGCACTGCAACGTTTTAGCACAACGCTGGGAGAAGCGGCAGGGGAGCCGTTCAGATAATGCTGGCGTTTACTGGGAGAGCTGGCAATCCTGCACGGGAGGGGGGGGGGAATGGTCATCAAAGTCAAAGCTCATCGTCCAGATGAAGAAGCAGGGATGCCAAATACATCTGTGTTTAGACCAGGGGTGTCCAAAGTGCGGCCCGGGGGCCTTTATCCCCGCCGCATTCCAGAAGTGTATTTTAACAAGAAAAAAACCAATAAAAATGTTAAAAACAGCTGTAATTTTACAGGAGTAACATCACATGATGAGGAAAGATGACGTCATGATGTGCAGATTTTTTTTTGTTGTTTTTTTTTTTCCAAAATGGCGCCGTGTGAGGGGCTGCCGGTTACAGCAGCTCTGTACTTTTCTTCCACCTTTTAGTGTTTTTAGAGTATTTTAGTCTTCTTACATTTTCTTTTGGTCGCATTTGGTCGAGTGTGCAGCTATGGAGGTTGATATTGTTACTTTTTTAGTCTGCGCCTTGATGCTCTTTGAACTTTTCAGTTCAACTGTGGGAAACCTCTTCAGCCACGGCTCCCCATTCAACCAAGGCTCAATTGTTTACACCTGGGATCAGCTGTTAGCCCTGTACCACACATCCCCTCTCTGCGCGGAGAGGCCGGAGATCCCCAAGGAGCTGCGGAGGAGCAGAAGAGGATGCAGGTCGGGAGTGAAGTGCAAGAAGCGGAAAAGACGGTACAAGCCATGTCTACCGTCTGTCATCATGGGGAACGTAAGATCTCTCCCCAACAAGATGGAAGAGCTAACGGCGCTGATCCGACTGCAGAGGGAGTACCGGGAATGCAGCCTCATGTGCTTCACGGAGACGTGGCTGAGTGAACTTTCTCCGGATTCACATGTCACACTGGACGGATTCCAGCTGGTACGAGCGGACAGGAATGCAACGGAGAGCGGTAAGAAGAAGGGAGGGGGAATCGCTGTGTTTGTGAATGATAGATGGTGCCACCCGGGACACATCTGTGTGAAGGAGCAACTGTGCACCAGAGACGTGGAACTGTTAGCGGTTAGCATGCGGCCATACTACCTTCCGAGGGAGTTTTCACATGTTATTGCTATGACTGTGTACATCCCCCCCTCAGCGGTCGCTGCTGCAGCTATAGAGCAGATCCACACCATCGTCTCTCAACTTCAGAACCAGCACCCCCAATCCCTCCTTCTCATCTCCGGTGACTTCAATCATGCTTCCCTGTCCTCTGCTCTTCCCACCTTCACCCAGTATGTCAGATGCCACACTAGAGACAATAAAACGTTGGACCTCCTGTATGCAAACATCAAGGATGCATACACCTCATCCCCCCTCCCCCCGCTGGGTCGTTCTGATCACAACCTCGTCCATCTCGTCACAGACTACACTCCAGTAGTGAATAGACAACCCCCTGTGAAGAGGCCTGTGAAGCAGTGGTCTGAGGAGAGCAGTGCTAGGCTAAGAGACTGCTTCCAGACAACAGACTGGGAAGCGCTCTGTAGTCCCCATGGCAGTGACGTTGACAGCATGACACACTGCATCACAGACTATATAAACTTCTGTGTGGAGAACACTGTGCCCTCCAAGTTGGTGCGGTGTTTTCCCAACAACAAACCCTGGGTGACCTCTGAGATCAAGGCCCTGCTGAACAAGAAGAAGAGGGTCTTCAACTCGGGGGACAAGGAGGAGTTGTGCAGAGTCCAGAGGGAACTCCGGCACAAGATCAGGAAGGGGAAGGACTGCTACAGGAGGAAACTGGAGAAGCGGCTGGAGGAGAATAATGCCAGGGAAGTCTGGAGAGGCCTGCAGACCATCACAGGCCATGGTAAAGGAGTGGGGAGAGACCAAGCCAGTGGGGACAAGATCTGGGCAGATGAACTCAATCTGTTTTTTAACAGATTTGAGTCTGCCCTCCCTCCCTCCCCTACCAACTCACCACTCTTCACCCCCACATCCCCATCCCAACCATCCTCTACTCCCCTCTCCATAACTGATGATCAGGTGAGAAGTCAGTTGAGGAAGATCAAGGCAAGGAAGGCCCCGGGACCGGACGGCATCAGCCCCAGAATCCTCAAGGACTGTGCGGACCAGCTCTGTGGAGTTCTCAGGCACTTGTTCAACCTCAGCCTGAGCCTCCGTGGAGGAAGTGGGGGAGAGAAGGATGTTGGCTAAGCTGACATCCATCATGGACAACACCTCTCACCTGCTACATGACACTGTGGGTTCCCTTAGCAGCTCCTTCAGCAGCAGACTGTTACACCCACGGTGTAAGGAGAGGTTCCGCAGGTCCTTCATACCGACCGCTGTCAGGCTCTACAACACCTGCACCACCTGAACCATGTTGTAGTCACTATGCTTTCTTTACACTGTTCTCTTTACTTGTCTTGCTGCTGTAACAAGTAAATTTCCCCGCTGTGGGATAAATAAAGTACATACAATACAATACAACAATGAAATATGAAATATGAAATATGAACCAAAAATGGTATTTTTGTATGTGCTCGTATTTTGGAAACAAGATCAAGTTGTCATTTTGGGAAAATTAGGTTGTGGAAAAATATATACTCTAATTATTCTATTATAATATTACACAAAGTCAAAATATTATGAGAATAAAGTCATCGTTTTGAAGAAAAAAGTTGGTAAATAAATCAACAAATGGGAAAAAACAGCTGTAATTTTACAAGAATAAAGTCCAAATATGATGCGATTACGTCGGCACTACGAGTGGAAAATGTACAGTAAGAAAGTTGACATACTTTTTAAAAAAACAGCAGCAATTAAGAGAAAGGAAGTCGTTCTCTCACCAGAGAAAAGTATGACTTTTACGAGGTATGTGATCAGCTCGTTTTAGAAGAAATGTTTTTTTCAAGACCGAATATTTTGAGAAACAAACAAAACAAAAGTTTGTCTTTTTTTAAATATTTAAGAAGAAAGTTGAAATAGTTGGAATTAAAAAAAAAACAGCAAAACTGGCGGAAAGAGCGAAGTTGCTAGCAATATGAACGTGTTCCACCTCGATGACGCAGCGGAGAGGAGATCCATGTAGCGTGTTAGCATATCTGCACGCGCTGCTTTACACAATATCAGCGTGGCAAAGTGGCATCCTTTCATTTTTCGCTATGTGGGAAGTTTGGACACCCCCGCTTTAGACCAAATAGTGTGGAGCAGCACCATCCCAATTGCTGCGTGGTCCCGTTGCCCCCCCCGGGGGATACAATTAGTGGCTCGAGCTGCCGCCTGTCAGCTGTGGGCTACGACGGTTCGACTCTGAGTCAACGGCGGAGTGAAAAACTTCAGCATGTTTGTGAGAGACAGGCGGCTGAGTGCGTTGCCAAAGCCAGGAGACGTCGTGAGGCGGCCATGCTAACGGTATCGTGTTGTCACCCCAGGCGATGTAATGCTCGAGCACACGTACCCGTGGCACAACAACACGTCCACCAGGCCCAGTTCTTGCCGTGCTTTTCTGGCCTGCGAAACTCATTAAACCAAACAGTCGGTCAGATAACTCCGACGTGAAATATGAAGAAAAATGTCTAAAATGCTCTAAAACTAAAACAAGTGAATATTCTTTCACAGTGGTATCATTGATGGAGAAAATGACAACTTACAACTTACTCAAATGAAATGCTCTATTTCATAAACCGCAGCGTCTCGGTGGTTGCCGGGTGCGTAGCTACATAAGCTAATCACTGCAGGGGTCTTTAATTAGCACCAGGTCCAAAAACCCTGACAGCTCACCAGTGCTATCTATGCTGGCTGGGCCGTTTTCTCCTGACCGCTGTTACAACATTGGTTCTGTCGCTGCTGTGCTGTGCTTCATACTATTCTTAATACGATACTTGGAGAGCTGCATTTTCTTTTCCGTTGTCTCATGTGCTACAAAAGACATAACATAACATAGCATAACATAACATAGCATTACATAGCATGCTTATTACAAAACGGGCTAAAATAGCATAGCATAGGATACCATAACATGGGACAACAACGCATAGCATAGCAAAGCATGTGATAACATAGCACAGGATAACATAAAAGAGCCAAGCATAAGATAACATACTGTACCATAGCAAACATAGCACTTGTTGTCCAATTAACGCTCCGTCGTCTTTGCGCGTTAAGTAAATAAATGCGATGGTGAAAATGAGAGCGTTCAGAGTATGTTCAAATGAAGCTAACGTACGACTCGAAACGTGACCTCAACATTCTAAAAAGGCTTTACGGTGGCAAATGCCTGACATGGATCCTTCTATTCCGTTTCTTCTGGGGAAGCGACGTTAACATGCAAGCAAATCAAAGCACAAACGTCCACCTGGAATCCACTGTGGTGGAGTACAGAAGGTCCAAAAGGCATTTGTGTGACAATGAACACCAGTCCCGTCTCCAACGTGCGCTTTGGCTTGGGGGCCACAAACAGCTTAGCCACGCTGCAGAAATGACTCGCTAACAGATGCCAGCCTTTAAGTGAGCCGCAGCATCCTGTGGGCGACACTTAGAATAGAAATTCATCTTTTTATTCTTCCCCTCACCTCTCTTTCATGTAATTCCCTCCCCACTTCCTTAGAGTGCTGCACACATCCCACGCTGCTGGGACGGGTGAGATTCGATCAAAAGACTGACCACTGGTGCCCAAAACGAGCAGGCATCTCTGGTGCACTTGGAGCCGTGCACATGAGGTTTTCACTCCAGAAAGATTCAACCGTGTTCTTCATTGTGTCCTCCCCAGCATGGTGGAATACTCCCTGGACCTGCAGAACATCAACCTGTCGGCCATTCGGACGGTGCGGGTCCTTCGTCCCCTAAAAGCCATCAACAGAGTGCCAAGTGAGGACGCCTGATCATCCGCCTGTTGTGGCTGTGTGCTTTTGTGTTTAGATCTTCGTCAGACACTCGGACCGCCCTTAATGACTCGTCCTCCCAACCTGCTGACTACAAACCTGACAGGGGAGTCAAAATTTTAAGTTGAGGTGCACTCAAAAACGCAAAATAATTTTTTGCAGTGTTCAAACACCGCTACGTCGTTTAAAAAAAAACATGTAAAAATGAAAAACGGTGGCAAGTAAACCCGTGCACTCGCCAACATGTCAGCCGTAACAGTCGTGATGATTGGACACCACACGATATTTCGATATCGGTGCATCACTAACTTAGTAACATTTTATTCACATTACAACACACACATCAGAACAAAAACACGTAAAAAGATAAGTGCACAATGTTAAGTCCATGAAAACTAGTGGCAAATAAAACCATGCACTTACCTCAACATGTCGGTGATAACAGTCGTGATGATTGGACACCGCACCATTATTACAAATCAATACGTCATGAAGTTAATGATGAGTAATTTGGCCCCATAACTCTTGTTTTGCAACTTGTGTGTGTGTCAGAAGCAAAACAGAAGGCGTTCAAGGCGCTTCCAATGCTCGGACATGAAAGGTAACAATTGTTATTGGTTTCCGAGGGTGCGTGCGTGGTCACTATTATCCGTGCAGCAGAAATTGTGTGCATACTTTGCAATCCATAATGACTTCCACTGCAGATCATTTCACAAATGACAGCTAATATCAGAAATGTAATCATGCCTGCAGTCGGATCCATACTTCATATCGATACACATACGCTGTCCTTCACGTCGAGCATCGCTGTCAACTCCCGTGTCCGGCTGGAGCTCGTGCAGGACTTCCTGTCTGTACATAACGCTGCATCGTATGCGCTGTCTGTGTGTAATTACTTTGCGGTAACCCGATTCCGTCCTCCATCTGTGACCCCATTAGAAGTGAGGAAGCGGTCGGGATCAGGCTATTTGTTCCTCCTTTTGTCGGATCGCTACTTTGCCCACCGACACCCAGGGAGCACAAGAACAGCCTGACCCCTCACACACCTCAATTTGTAACCCTCTGACAAATTGTCTTATAGTAGTCGCTTGCAGGGCACCGACTACTACTGCACGTGTGAGAGCGCGCGTGTTCGCATTTTGGAAAGATTGGGGGTGAACAGGAAGTACGTACGTTTGGGAGCAAGGCAACCTCGTACAGACATGAGGAGGAGGGGGCGGTTGTTGATTTAAACCAATGTGCTATAGCTCCATGCTAATTGACATTGAAAATCCCATATACTGTTCATGCTAGCCATTAGCATTAGCAAACTTACATGGCGATAGATTTGTGTTTGCTACTGAACATTACAACATTACAATAGTAAAATAAACAAAAACAATGATCAACATGACAGTACAGCCGAACTCGAGGCAACACATAAAAACCTGCAGCCATAAGGAGATGTTTTCAGTTCATCATCAAATAAAAGCAACAATAACAAGTAAGTGGAGAAAAAGACGTTTCCATCATGGAGTTCAGTCCACGCATGGCGCAAGCAGCTTGTGCATGGAACTACAGTAGCTGAGGACGTTCATTGTTTTTCCTCCTGTCTGTCTTCCTGTCTCGGGCGCACCTTCGGGCCTCGTCTCATTCCAGTTCTCCGTCTCTGTCCCGCCCGCCCCCCTCCTCCTCACCCAATTAGGCCTAATGGAACTGCGGTCTAATGACAAGGCCCCTCGGGAACAAACACATTTAGACTCGCCTCCAGCCGCCACCACGCGCACACGCACACGCACACGCACAAAAACAACACTTCTGCTCTCCATTTGCAAAATCAGTCGATGAGAAGGAAGTGTTTTTCAAAGTAACACATTCATGTCGAGCCGTGTGTGTTTGATAGAAAGCAGCACCGCAGCCGCCACCTTCACAAGCGAGCGAGTCATCCCGTTGGCGGCCATAATCAGGGTGGCGTCGTTATTAGCAGCCATTAACGCATGATTGAGATCACTTTTAATTAGTTTGCATTTGAATGCCTGCGTAAGGTGATGGCACTACAGGTGTTCACGCCGTCATTACCGCCGTCGTCTCTCAGCTTCTCACCTGTCATTCACCGCGTACGCGCCGGTGTTGATGACACGTTAGCCTGCTGTTGACTTGTTACTCACGAACCACAGCACGGCGCCGAAAAACACAAACCGCACACCGTCGGGCAACAGTGACGCCCATGCTGATCTCACGCACGCACATTCACACACGCGCACGCCACATCCCGACTCACGTTCCAGTTTATTTGACCCCAAGGAGGCCCTCCGTGTCCTCACTGAGTGGCAGGGCCGCCCGAGCTGCGGCCCGCGGCACATTCTAAAAATATCATTTCATAAGAAAAAAAAAGCAAAAATGGAAAAATCTGCTGTAATTTTACAAGAATAAAGTAATAAAAGTAGTTTTAGGAGAATTATGTCGTAATATTGGGAGGAAAAATAACGTCATTATTTGTAGCATGAAGTTGAAATATTACATTAAAAAGTTGGAATATGAGAAGCAAACAAAACAATAAAGTTGCAATTTTTGGAAAATGAGGCTGTGGAAAAAGTATAATATGAGAATAAAGTCAAAATATTCTGGGAATAAAGTTGAAATAATTGGAAAAAAATGTAAAAAATGTTAAATGTACATTTTATGAGAATAAAGTCAAAATGTTGAGGAAATAATAATAATAATAATAATAATAATAATAATAAGGTCTAAGTAAATAAAATTTGTTTTCTGAAGTTCTAACATGAGAAGCAAAATGAAGTTGTCATTTTTGGAGAATTAGTTTGGAAAAAAAAAAGTCATACTATGAGAGAAAAATCTACAAAGACTGATTAAGAAGAAAGTTTCAATATTTGGAAAATAAAAAAAAAAACAGCATGTATGTGGGGGGGGGGGGGGGGGGGGGGGGGGGCAAAGGCCAAAGTTGCTATTAAAATCCATCAGCTGTTTGACCTTCTATGCATGACCACGCTGAGATGAAGGACACCACATCTAACGTGGGAGCATATCTCATCTCATCATCTCATCAGCACCCCCCAGCAACACACACACACACACACACACACGCGCGCGCCTGGTGCCCGTACGAGTCCAACCTGCTGTCATGAGACCTCACTAATCACGTCTCAACGTGTCATCACAGCTCCTCCACGGAGGATGAGGTCATCGCTTTCTGACAGGGAATCTAATTAAGCTTCGTCTAATCACGAGCGTCTTTCTCATCGAGTCCCCACGTCTGTTTCCGATATTCTGGCGCTGTCGGAGCAGAGCGGTTCTTTTTGCCCGTTTTTATCTCCCACTGTTGCCTCTCAAGTGCTTGTCTGTTGTCTACCCCCTCCTCTGGAGAAGCTGTTATCCCCGAGCACCTCTGAACCGCCAGGACTCCATTTCTGTTTCTTCAGCGCTCGTGCGTCCACATTTGCTGTTAGACGCCTTGTTTGTCTGTGAACAAGATATCTCACAAGCTGAGCTGGGGGGCTGGGAAGACTGGATTGGACGGATTTCTTTCAACTGGGAGGTAAAGCAGTCCGGGCAAAATAGAGTGCACAACTTGGCTGCAACCAGCAGAGGCGCTGTTGCTTCAGTCTCAACTCATTAACAGTAGAAATCCCCAATGTTTTCACATCTACAGTATATCAAGCACCTTATGTTGCTATTTGTCAGTAATACTCTATTCTACTACTAGATATACTACTAATACTCTATTCTACCACTAGATATACTACTAATACTCTATTCTACTACTAGATATACTACTAATACTCTATTCTACCACTAGATATACTACTAATACTCTATTCTACCACTAGATATACTACTAATACTCTATTCTACTAGATATAGTCGTAGATATAGTCGTGATAAATATACTAGTAGATATACTAGTCATAAATACTGTATGCTCCGCACTAGAAGTCGCTCCAGAGTAAGAGTTGTATCAGTTGAAAAATGCGTCATGAAGAAGAAAAACGCGTCCTGCTGGTCTGAGTCCCCTTAGTGGTATTTAAGATGGCGCCACCATCGAGTCTTTTTTATTTTTAGGAGTGTCATGGCGCTGCTATGCAATAAAATCTCAATGTTTTCAAAGAAGACACTTTTGAAAACATGCGGCCGTATTTCAACACCAAAACTTCATTTTTACTCTCAAATGAATGAAAACAGACCGAAAATCATACATGTGATATTTAGCTAGTCATTGGCTGACGCAGCAGCTACAATCTACCACAGGGGTCACCAATGTGGTGCCCGCGGGCACCAGGTAGCCTCCACGACCACATGAGGTGCCCGCAAGCCTGCTTTTCATTCAGGTGTCCAGTTAATAATGAAAGAAGAGTAGAAAGAAATGCATTGTGAAATACAACATGTGAGTTGTGGACACCAGCATTTTGTTCATGTTCTGGTAAAACAAGCATATTCACTTTGTTTGGCTTTAAAATAAGCTCTGAAAATAAATGTTACAAAAATGAGTAGCTCTTGGCCATTTTCATTTTGTAAAAGTAGCTCTCACAAGGACAAACCTTGGTGACCCCTGACCTACAAGCTAGACATAATTAGTGTCCTCATTAAACAACACTGCTGTCTAAAATACGGCATTTCTCGGCCATATCGTTAGAATTGCACATTACTTACAGTCTCCCGGGCAGAAGCATATTAAAAAGTATTCCGGAACAAAAAATGTCCGGTATACTGTGCATCATCAATTTGTGTGACATCCTGACTGTCACAAGCTCAGCTCAAGGCATTGTTGCGGCCACTAGGTGTCGCTAAAAAAAGTTACATGTTCAATTTGATGCTGTTTATATTTTGAGATGTGAGTCGCATCTCACTACAAGTCGCAGCACCAGCCAAGCTAGTGACTTACACCATTGTAGTATATACTGTAGTACTTAACTTGAAGTATTTATAGTCATGATTTTAAAAAGTAGAATTTAAAATAAATACAAAATACAATAAAAAAATAATGCAAGAATAATAAAATAATTAAAAATAACTAAACATAAATCCTAACAATCAGTCAGTGGTTAACAATCGGTGTGATTTTGTGTAGATCCTCTTGGAAGTACCACAGCAACGCACACTATAGTACATTATTATAGTACAACATCACTATAGTACATTATTATAGTCCATCATTATTATAGTACATTATTATAGTACATCATTGCTATAGCGCATTATTATAGTACATCATTGCTATAGTACATTATTATAGTACATCACTACTATAGTACATTATAGTACATCATTGCTATAGTGCATTATTATAGTACATCATCGCTATAGTACATTATTATAGTACATCATTGCTATAGCACATTATTATAGTACATCACTACTATAGTACATTATAGTACATCATTGCTATAGTGCATTATTATAGTACATCATCGCTGTAGTACATTATTATAGTACATCATTGCTATAGCACATTATTATAGTACATCACTACTATAGTATATTATAGTACATCATTGCTATAGCACATTATTATAGTACATCACTACTATAGTATATTATAGTACATCATCGCTATACTGCATTATTATAGTACATTACTACTATAGTACATTATTATAGTACATCATTGCTATAGCACATTATTATAGTACATCACTACTATAGTATATTATAGTACATCATCGCTATAGTGCATTATTATAGTACATTACTACTATAGTACATTATTATAGTACATCATTGCTATAGTACATTATTATAGTAAATCATTGCTATAGTACATTATTATAGTACATCATTGCTATAGTACATTATTATAGTACATCATCACTACAGTACATTATTATAGTACATCATTGCTATAGTACATTATTATAGTACATCACTACTATAGTACATTATTATAGTACATCATTGCTATAGTACATTATTATAGTAGATCATTGCTATAGTATATTATAGTGCATAATTACTATAATAATATACTATAGTCCGTGATTATAGTACATCATTCCAGGCAATGAGGCCTGAGTAGCCAATGAAGGAGTCATCGATTGCCGTGCAGCTCGTCTATCATAACGTATTCTCACTCTCCCAATCTTGCTTTCCATCCGCCTTCTCGTTCGTCCTCTTGTAGCTTTGCGTTGTTTTATGGACCCAAATGAATAATCGGGTATCGGCCGCGGTCGGTAACGATGCCAACTTTTGTTTGCAACTGATACAATCTTCATAAATCTTTTATCTCTTGAGCCCCATTTTTATCAAGCGTGCGTTTTATGACCTGTGTGTGCGTGTGCGTGCGTGTGTGTGTGTGTGTGTGTGTGTGTGTTTACATGTGTTTTTGTCACTGTTGTGCTTTCTTATTGCGGCACAACCAATCGCCCCCACAGGGATGAATAAATGACTTCCCTATCCGTGGATTCCCCGCAGGTATGCGCATCCTGGTCAACCTGCTGCTGGACACGCTGCCCATGCTGGGCAACGTCCTCCTGCTCTGCTTCTTCGTCTTCTTCATCTTCGGCATCATTGGCGTGCAGCTGTGGGCGGGGCTACTGAGGAACCGCTGTTACCTGGAGGAGAACTTCACACTGTGAGTTCAGGATGGTTGTGTGAAACGGAAGGACGGTCATCGGTCGCAGTCGGCAGCTTCGTAAAAACAAAAGCAGGCTTATCTACACATCTTTAAAAAAAAAAAAAAAAGGTTTGAGGCTAATTGTGTGAATTGGGCTTGGAATGTCACAGCTACACTCTTATGGGTTTTCAAAAATATGTTAATCAATAAAGCGTACTTGACTACAGCCTATTCAAAAGGTATTCATATTTAAGCAAGTTTGACTTTTTTTTGTCTAGATGAAGTCTTTTTAAGCCTAAAATGACTAAGTGAAGTAAAATACAAATACATGTATAAGGCATTCCAAAGACTCATTCAAAGACGTTGCGATGATCTGTAGTATTGCCAGTGGCCACTAGGTGTCAGTAATGTTCCACTAATGAGACGATAGCCACCACCCGGTGATAATGTTGTCTTATTTATGTTTTATAGGTATTACTTTCTCCTGTTATGTCTGCTATATTGGGTAACAATAATGATGTTAAAATCCGTGTTTAGAAGGTCAAACAGATTATCTATGCTCCAAGTATGAAAATAAAAGCATGTTAGGTGTGAAACAGTGCAGTATGAGGTCATCTGTATTGCGTGATAGGCACATAAAGGTCACTATAGGGGTCTTATTTGAGTGTCTAGAGGGCTCTAATATTAAAAAACATATTTAGAAGGTTGTAAACATGTTTTCTATGCTCCAACTATGCACATATTCTATTTATAAATCAGGAATCCTACTTTTAACAATTGGCCTTGATAAACGAGGGATTTCTGTACTGTCATAAAAACGGTCACTGAAATGTGACTTGCCAGCAGGCGTAAGCACATTATTAGCTGCGCAAAAGCCGAGTGTAAAACGTTTTACAGTTTATTGAATTCATTTTGGTTGCAGCATCGCATTACGTTGTGGTTGTCGCCGCCTCCTGCATTCTCCTTGCCCTTGCCGTCGGTCTTGGAATAGGATTAGTTTGCAGCCGCATGCGTCCCGTATTCCCGGCTCTCCGTGTCCCGCTGACATTCACCGTGCGCGTGTCTGAAGGCTTTGATTGCGTGCCATTCATCCTTCTCCTTTCTTTTTCATGCTGCTGCCACCGCCACGACCCGTGCAGAGCGCACGGCGTGACCTTGATGTGTGTGTTCTCATCTGCCTGTAAGACATCTATACCGCTTTGTTCACCATCGCCGGTCATGCTGACACAGCCGGCGCTAATGACACTTGTAATAGCGAGCCGGAGAGGCGTGTCTGCCCGTTAACAAAAGCCCTGCCTGCTTTGTGCTCCTCAAGTTAAGTGCTGAAATTTACTGGAATGAAAGCCACGACGCCAACTTAATGAGGCAACTTGAACCGCTGTGTTTCATTTGTCTACGCACGTTCTTTGGAGTTAGACTGCGCCGTAGCCTCCCATACGCGTTTGCTGACCAATGCGGTCTGGGCCGTCCTGTTCAGTGAGCGTTATTGTCAGCGAAAGTGTGCTTTTGCGTGTAATTGAAACCTCCAGGAGAGAGCGATGCAGCTTAGTCGGGGTGCTGGAGTGTTTAATTAGAAAGGTGCTCGCGAGTTAGCACTTGAGGACTATTATGCTAAGTAAAGAGCTAATGCCGCCTCCCCGAGAGGAAACAATGAAGTGTCACAGTCAAGTGCGGCAATCACGTTGCCGTCTGACACCTTCCCTCCCTTTTATGCGCTTTTAAGTTTTATTTTCACACACGTCTCCACTGCTCCATCACTAATGCACACTACGGGCCGACTCAGTGGTAAGTGGAAGCATAGATTAGGGTCACGCCATGCATTGGCAATTTCATAACAACGCATGTTTATATTGTCTTTTATTAAAATTGTGAATATCTATGACGGGGGTGTCCAAAGTGTGGCCCAAGTGGGTGACTCCAGAGACACGGAAGGCAGACTCGCATGACCGGACACCTTTTGAACGAGGAGTTGAGCATATGGAGGACAGCTACACAAAGGACACACCGTAGCAACAAGCGACTATAAAGTAAACGCTACAAACCGCTCTCATCAAGGGACTGCCTACAAATACAGTGGACAATGTTGCCTGAGTGTGCGTACATTTCCTGGTTAGTGTCCAATATGGCGCGCGTCTTCTTGTGTTATTGACACACTTGCCTTACTGTCGCATTAAGAAGCTATTCTAGCGATACTGGCTGTCAGTCAAAGCGAAGCACTATCCAGTACTGGTGTTGAGCTGATGGGATTGCGCAGGTGTACCTAATGAAGCGGCGTTCCGTGATGACTAAACACGGCAGCTGTGGCTCCTTGATCCCCTTCAGCACCTCGCTCTCCACCAGCAGGTGTGTTCTCCATGTGACGCCGGATTTTGGCAGGGCCACACTGCGCAATGCAGACTCACCCTTTGTGTGTGTGGGGGGGGCACCAGCGCCAGCCTAGATCCGCGCTCTTGTACTTTGACAGAAGCTGGTCTCCGTCAGTCTCATTACGCTGCGCAACTTCAGAGCATCGATTGCTGACAAGCTACAGGCTGCTGTTAACAAATGATCGCAACCGTCACGCTTGAAATCACCCCCCCACCCCCAGCTGCCAGTGCATGTAGCCGTGCGCACCCGTGGGCGCCTGTTCGCAGCACACGGAGTGTGTGCACGTTTGCCTTCAGCGTGCCTCTCGTCAAGGACGCAAAAAATCGGAGAGAGGAGACGGGAGAAACTGACCCTGAAAGTGTGATGCAGGCGGCGCTCGTCTCGTCTTTCTGCACGACCGCCAGACCTCGTCCTCGTTTACTCGGCAGCCATGTCAGATGCGCACGAAACAACCAAGGCTCAAGCAGTCGGCGCCATCAAAGATTCTTATTTCCATACAAACATTGAGTATTCATAGTGCTCTTCCCGGGGGGGTGACTCCTCCTCCTGTGAGGGACAGGGACTCGCATGCCCAGACACCCAAGGCTATTTGAATGAGGAGTTGAGCATACGGAGGACGTCTACAACAAGCAACAAGCAGCATATCATGCACTGTCTACGTAGCCCAAGGGTGGCCCAGGGCTGTTTCATTATTGGCCTGCGGCACATTCTAAAATAAAAATCTCTGTAATCTAACCAGAAAAAGTTGCAATTTCACCTCATTTTAAAAAATAACCTCATTTTAGTAGCATAAAGTTGAAAGAGTACGTTTGAAGTCTTAATATTATGAGAAACAAAAAAACTAAGTTACAATTTTTGGAAAATTAGGTTGCGGAAAAAGTTGTAACGTTATAAGAATAAAGTCTAAATATTTATGGGAATAAAATCCTAAAATTACAAGAATAACATTTACAAGAAGGACGTTATAATAAACATTTCACATTTCACACTCGGGCACACACACTTACATACTCTCTCACACACTTACATACTCTCTCACACACTTACATACTCTGTCACACACTTACGTACTCTCACACACTTACGTACTCTCTCACACACTTACGTACTCTCACACACTTACGTACTCTCTCACACACTTACGTACTCTCTCACACACTTACGTACTCTCACACACTTACGTACTCTCTCACACACTTACGTACTCTCACACACTTACGTACTCTCACACACTTACGTACTCTCTCACACACTTACGTACTCTCACACACTTACGTACTCTCACACACTTACGTACTCTCTCACACACTTACGTACTCTCTCACAAACTTACGTACTCTCACACACTTACGTACTCTCACACACTTACGTACTCTCTCACACACTTACGTACTCTCACACACTTACGTACTCTCTCACACACTTACGTACTCTCACACACTTACGTACTCTCTCACACACTTACGTACTCTCTCACAAACTTACGTACTCTCACACACTTACGTACTCTCACACACTTACGTACTCTCTCACACACTTACGTACTCTCACACACTTACGTACTCTCTCACACACTTACGTACTCTCACACACTTACGTACTCTCTCACGCACTTACGTACTCTCTCACGCACTTACGTACTCTCACACACTTACGTACTCTCTCACACACTTACGTACTCTCTCACACACTTACGTATCCTCTCACGCACTTACGTACTCTAACACACTTACGTACTCTCACACACTTACGTACTCTCTCACGCACTTACGTACTCTCACACACTTACGTACTCTCACACACACTTACGTACTCTCTCACACACTTACGTACTCTCACACACTTACGTACTCTCTCACACAGATACTGACACTGAAAGGAAGTCATCTCCAATTTGTGCTTGTCATTTGGTGTATGAGCTTGGCGGTGTCGCTTTGCGCATGCTTGCACTGCAAGATATCTCACTAAAGCTCCTGTAGTGTATAAACGTGGAAGAAGTTGCACAGAAAATATCAACTCCCTCCAAAACAACTCACACTAATTCTTACAACATTGTTTTCATTATTAACAGTGAGCAATGTAGCTATATTTGTAGCTATAAACCTCCATAAATACTTAGCGGCATCATGCTAGGTGTCCACATGCTAACAGCTGGCATGCTACCATTTGGACCATTTTTGTAGGTACACTCATGCTTACCACTATCTGCTACATGCTAACAGTTATCATGCTAGCAATGCTAATAGTTAGCATTAGCCAATTACAATTATGTATAAACTTACATAGTGCTGTTATGGTAGGCGCGGGCATGCTAACAGTTAGCATGATAGCATTTTCTGTTGTTAATTCTCACAGTTCTTTCAGCCTGCATTTCGCTACATTGATTCTACATTTCAACAAGAAGTGACTGAATAAATGTCCAACATGAAAAGGAAATGCTGAATACTTGAAGAGAAAGTTTTTCTCGTCTCAGCTCTTCAGGATTGGCGGCGCCGCACCCGTACTACAGACCCGAGGAGGATGACGAGCGCCCCTTCATTTGCTCGCTGGCCTCCGACAACGGCATCATGTCGTGTTCCGACGTGCCGCCGAGGCGAGAGGGAGGCCATACGTGCTGCCTGGACAAGGAGGACGCGCTCCACCGACAGGCTCTGGGCCTCAGCCCCGAGCCCGTGGCCAGCGGGAACGGGAGCGGCGACGCCATCGGGCTGTGCGTCAACTGGAACCAGTATTACACCCGCTGCCACACGGGGAACACCAACCCTCACAAAGGAGCAATCAACTTTGACAACATCGTCTATGCCTGGATTGTCATTTTTCAGGTGCTTAGTCGGACTTCAGCCCACGAAGTTGACACGTTCATCCCAATCTGCTTCCTCCTAGGTGATCACCCTGGAAGGCTGGGTGGAGATCATGTACTACGTCATGGACGCACACTCCTTCTACAACTTCATCTACTTCATCTTACTCATCATTGTAAGTAACACATTCACACCCCCGCCCCCCTTTGGAGTTGGTGCAAATGCGCTGCCTCTCGGGTCCGCCTTGCAAATTGACCTCCAAAGTCTGCATCATCGTTTCTGTGAATCTACCGAGTCATCAACGCAGCCGAGTGTCTGCCTTAGCATCTGTTGGAAGAGCAACCGCCTTCAAGTCCTCACGACCTGCACAATTATGAGCAAGCGCATGTGCGTGTGTGCGTGTGTGTGTGCGTGTGTGCGTGTGTGTGTGTGTGTGTGCATGTGTGTGCGTGCGTGTGTGTGTGTGTGTGTGTGTGTGTGCGTGTGTGTGTGTGTGTGTGTGTGTGTGCGTGCGTGTAGACTTAAACGCATGTGACAGCAGCTGCTTGAAAGCACAAAAACATCGTCATCAGCTGTAAACGGCGCCTGCCATCTTAATGTGTGTTACTGCACGCATGATGCATCCCTGCTGGTGATATCGCACCGCCGCCCTAATTATGCAGAAAGCCGTCCACTGATAAGATGCACGTCACGCACATGCACACGCACATGCACACTTGTGGAGGGGAATCAAAGCGCTACACACCTGCAGGACTGTTTGACCTGTAGGTCACAGGTGGATATCATACACACACACACACACACACACACACACACACACCTCTTTTCACGTGTGTTTCCTTTTTGTTACCTTCTTCTATATTTAATTATATTCTTATTTATTATATAGGATTTTTAATATGTTATATTTCACAATATTTTATCAAAAAATTATATTTATATATCATTTATATGTAATACATGTTATATTATTCTATACTTTATATTATTATAATGATATATTATATATACTTGTACATGTATTTTTATATATTTATATATGTTTTCATACATGTATAATAAAATATGTTGTATAATAATGAATGTGTAATTTAGAAGTTGTTATATATGTATTACATATTGTCATATTATAAATGTTTTATATATATATATATATATCTTTAGTTTGTATTTCTTTAAATTGCTGTATGTTCCAGGGTGTATATGCTGTACAGTTGGCGTATTAAAACAGCGTTAGCCGTTAGCGCATTGATTGTTGCTGTTATTGATGATGCATCGATATTAATATTAATATTAATATTAATATTGGTCATCCTCTAACGAGCTCATTCGGTGTCTTGTGACGTCTCGGAAAGAAGAAGAACACTGCAGTGAACCACGAGGCGTGGGGGGGTGTCGGGGGAGTGCAAATCCAGGCTAAGTTGTGAAGCGAGTAAAAGGTGAAGCGACACGGCGTGAGACACCGTGAGCCGCGCTTTGGGTGCGTGTTGCCCCCGTCTGTCTCCTCCAATCAGCCTCGCTTTGGTGGCAAGCCGGCCCCCCCGAGACCTTCAGCATGCGTGCTGACATTTCCACAGGCGGACTGACTCGCTTTGTAAGAACCGGACGGCGTGTGTGAAAGCTTCTTCAGCCAGACGTCCCAAATGTTACCACCCGGTCTTACGAGTCTTCTCCCGTGCCCGTCCAGATCGGTTCCTTCTTCATGATCAACCTGTGCCTGGTGGTCATCGCCACTCAGTTCTCGGAGACCAAGCAGCGGGAGCACCAGCTGATGCAGGAGCAGAGGGCGCAGTGCCTGTCCTCCTCCACCCTGGCCAGCATGGCCGAGCCGGGCGACTGCTACGAGGAGATCTTCCAGCTGGTCTGCCACGTCCTCCGCAAGGCCAGGAGGAGGTCGGCGGCTCTGTACTACACGCTGAGGGGCAAGCCCCCGCCGGCTGGTGGAGGCAGAGGCAACAGGCGGGGCGGAGCCAATCAGAACGGAGAGAGGCATCATTCCAGGCAACCGAAATGTGAGTAACACTTGAGTGTCTTAGATGGCAAAGAACTGCACAGTCGGCGGCGTGTTAGCGAGCTGCTGCGCTGCTAGCAAGCACGCTTCCTGAAGAAGAAGCACACTCGCTGTCTTCACAACACAACAACTGTTTTCACTTTATTTCTTCATGTTTTCACTTTCTCTTCATGTTTTCACTTGATTCTCTTCATGTTTTCACTTTATTCTCCTTATGTTTTCACTTTATTCACTTCATGTTTTCACTTTATTCTCTTCATGTTTTCACTTTATTTCTTCATGTTTTCACTTTCTCTTCATGTTTTCACTTTATTCTCTTCATGTTTTCACTTGATTCTCTTCATGTTTTCACTTTATTCTCCTTATGTTTTCACTTTATTCACTTCATGTTTTCACTTTATTCTCTTCATGTTTTCACTTGATTCTCTTCATGTTTTCACTTTCTGTTCATGTTTTCACTTTATTCTCTTCATGTTTTCACTTTATTCTCCTTATGTTTTCACTTTATTTCTTCATGTTTTCACTTTCTCTTAATGTTTTCACTTTATTCTCTTCATGTTTTCACTTGATTCTCCTTATGTTTTCACTTTATTCTCTTCATGTTTTCACTTTCTCTTCATGTTTTCACTTGATTCACTTCATGTTTTCACTTTATTCTCCTTATGTTTTCACTTTATTCTCTTTATGTTTTCACTTTCTCTTCATGTTTTCACTTGATTCACTTCATGTTTTCACTTTATTCTCTTCATGTTTTCACTTTATTCACTTCATGTTTTCACTTTATTCTCTTCATGTTTTCACTTGATTCTCTTCATGTTTTCACTTTCTGTTCATGTTTTCACTTTATTCTCTTCATGTTTTCACTTTATTCTCCTTATGTTTTCACTTTATTTCTTCATGTTTTCACTTTCTCTTCATGTTTTCACTTTCTCTTCATGTTTTCACTTTATTCTCTTCATGTTTTCACTTGATTCTCTTCATGTTTTCACTTTATTCTCTTCATGTTTTCACTTTATTCACTTCATGTTTTCACTTTATTCTCTTCATGTTTTCACTTTATTCTCTTCATGTTTTCACTTTATTCTCTTCATGTTTTCACTTTATTCACTTCATGTTTTCACTTGATTCACTTCATGTTTTCACTTTATTCTCTTCATGTTTTCACTTTATTCACTTCATGTTTTCACTTGATTCTCTTCATGTTTTCACTTGATTCACTTCATGTTTTCACTTGATTCACTTCATGTTTTCACTTTATTCTCTTCATGTTTTCACTTATTCTCTTCATGTTTTCACTTGATTCTCTTCATGTTTTCACTTTATTCTCTTCATGTTTTCACTTTATTCACTTCATGTTTTCACTTTATTCTCTTCATGTTTTCACTTTATTCTCTTCATGTTTTCACTTTATTCTCTTCATGTTTTCACTTTATTCACTTCATGTTTTCACTTTATTCTCTTCATGTTTTCACTTTATTCACTTCATGTTTTCACTTGATTCTCTTCATGTTTTCACTTGATTCACTTCATGTTTTCACTTTATTCTCTTCATGTTTTCACTTTATTCACTTCATGTTTTCACTTGATTCTCTTCATGTTTTCACTTGATTCACTTCATGTTTTCACTTGATTCACTTCATGTTTTCACTTTATTCTCTTCATGTTTTCACTTATTCACTTCATGTTTTCACTTTATTCTCTTCATGTTTTCACTTTATTCTCTTCATGTTTTCACTTTATTCTCTTCATGTTTTCACTTGATTCTCTTCATGTTTTCACTTTATTCTCTTCATGTTTTCACTTTATTCTCTTCATGTTTTCACTTTATTCTCTTCATGTTTTCACTTTATTCACTTCATGTTTTCACTTTATTCTCTTCATGTTTTCACTTTATTCACTTCATGTTTTCACTTGATTCTCTTCATGTTTTCACTTGATTCACTTCATGTTTTCACTTGATTCACTTCATGTTTTCACTTTATTCTCTTCATGTTTTCACTTATTCACTTCATGTTTTCACTTTATTCTCTTCATGTTTTCACTTTATTCTCTTCATGTTTTCACTTTATTCTCTTCATGTTTTCACTTGATTCTAATATTGGGACTTTTTTCCCCCCAAACAAATTTTCATAATTTTCTTTTTCATAATACTTTTTTCCTCGTTAAAATCCAACTTTTTTCTGTTAATATTTTCTTGTTATCTTTTGACTTTTATTCTTATGACATTATTACATTTTCCCTCAGCCAAATTTTGCAGCGACTAAAATGATTCAAATTACTGCAAATTTTTCTATTTTTGCTGTTGTTGGTGTTGGAATGGAAGTGTCGGAATGGCATATGTTCCACTCTGTTCTGAATAATGCAACATATTTGAGTGGAAAATATTCCATTGCTAACATTTTTTTTGTTAAATGCTATTTTTACAACGTGCCACAGGCAAATTGCTCGTGGGCCATACTTGGGACACCTGTGGAAAATATTCCATTCTTAACATTGTTTTTGAGGTTTTTTTTTAAAGTTTTTTTTGTTAAATTCTATGTTTAGATTGTGCCACAGGCAAATGGCAAATGGCTCGTGGGCCACATTTGGTGTACATTTTGAACATGAACCAAAAAACACGCCAAGCGGGGTGTGCACTGGCGGAGGTTCCACTGTATGTTGGAATCACGACCAAGTGGCAATACAGGCTTTTCATTGGCCAGCAGCAGTATGTTGCATCACATGTTCACATCAAGCAGACTACGTACTGGAGCTTGTTCTAGCAGTAAGTATCGTGATTATGCTGCACGATTACGTACTATTTTACACATGGACTGTCCTTTGTCCTTCACAGCGTCCCACTGTCCACACCAAAGCAAGCAGGACCACGAGTCTCAACCCACGGCCAACTCCATCAGCCTGACTGTGCCTCAGAACCCACAGGACTGCCCTTTGTGCACGTTGGCCCTGGAAGAGGGCGCGAGGACTGCGGGTGCCGCCGCCAGCGGGGACGAGGACGAGGGGGACGCCGTGAAGGAGACGGACAAGGAGGAGAACCACTTAGAGGAGCGGGCCGACGGCAACGAGAGGACGAAGAAGAAAAAGAAGAGCTGCTTCGGACGCTGTAGGGATTTGTGGAACGGAATGCGGAGGAAACTGTGGGGCATCGTGGAGAGCAAGTACTTCAGCCGGGGCATCATGATCGCCATTCTCATCAACACCATCAGTATGGGCATTGAACATCACAACCAGGTAAGACGTCTTCACTTGTGGTCGCGGTGAACTTGACCGGTTCCGTGCCACCGTGGGGGTTTGCCCCTCGGCTGTGATGCCACTCCCGTTTCTTGTTAGTTTCGTTGGCACTTCAGCACATGCTGTTGTCGTGATCACGTGGGCTCCATCCGGGCGTTGCTGGGTAGAAGTGCTGGAGCTCAGTGCTCGCATGAGAGGTTTCAGCGCAGGCCCGCGTCATGCCATCATGGCTCCTTTAACCCGCAACTTGGTTTTTGCTGATATCGGACTGATATCGATATTTGATTGGGAAAACCTTTGTTTGGGGGGCTGGAGCCGACCCTCGATCCCTGACAGTAGACGGGGTTGGGGGAGGAGGCTGCGGAGTCCGAGTGTTTTGGTCAAAAGGAGAAGAAGGCAGATTGATCCTGCACACAACTTGAGGTTTCTCTCTTATTTTAGTAAAGGTTGCTATAGTGCCCCCAGGGGGCCCCCCCACTATACTGTAAGTTGTTATACCAATGAGCGTATTTCAGTACGGGGTCAAATTTGGTGTGTTTGTGACGCTTCTTGATATCGCAAGTTGGTGTATTTGACTTACATTTTAAGATTACCCCCCCATTGGTTGAACTTTTAACAACTGGAAGTCGACATAACAGTCTGATTCATGGTGTCATAAAAGAAGTAACGGCATCACCATGGCAAGCCAACTTAACACACCACAGGTAGCTAGCACATACACAGGCTACTGCTAGTGGAGCACAAGAACTATCAACTACGTTCACGCGAAGCACGTGACTTTAGCAACTTTTTTACCAAACAAGTGCCGCAAAGCATGCTGGGAAGAGCGTAAGCACTGCGATGACGGGAGCGATGCAAGGCCGCTATAGTATCATAAACAACTGGAGGATGCCTCGTGGGGTACGCTACGGTCGTCTATTATTGTGGTGTATGGCATGAGTGGCTGCTAATGAGAACGTGTGTTTTCTTGATATGACAACAAACCTCAAGGTAGGTTTCATATGAAGACACGTCACACATGAATGAGATTGTCATCTATGCAAGCTTTGTTTTTCCTCAAGGACCCTAATGGGATTAGCGTGTGAGCTTTATGTGTTTAGCTGCAATCCCGGCATTTGGCAATGGGAGTGTTTACAAATACCTTAAGTCCGAATTGGTCCTCCTAACTCCGACAAATCACTTCAGTTTCAGCGGATGAACCCGCACGGCTGCTGATGAAGCGCCGCCGCTCCAAATGTTGTAACCTCAGAAGACATCCGTGTGTGTGTGTGTGTGTGTGCGTGTGTGTGGGAGGGAAGCTGCCCCCGTGCCGCTCCATGACAGAGGTGTAAACATTTAGCCCAGCGACAGACACGCTGGCTCTTAGGCAGGCAAGGCAGGTGTCGGAGGGCACGCGAGGCGGAAAACTGCCAAGGCAAACACAACGTGCGCATTCTGCAGCGCACTTTACATTCGTGCGTTGGTAAACACAAAACACCTCAACCTACGCCCCCCCTTTCACAAGCTCCTTCCCCCACCTTCCTTCCTTCCTTCCTTCCTTCCTTACCCCAAGTGTCTCGGCTTCTCTCTGACTCTCTGCGCCGTCTCCCGCTCTCTCCCGTCCACCCACGCACTCTTTGACAGTGTACAGAATAGTTGCTTTCTCCTGTCTCGGAAGACTCTAAAAATAAACGAGTGCTGGGGGTGGGGGAGGCGAGGCAGGCGCCAGTTACACAGCAGTTTTCGTCTTCGTTCCCAGCGAGTTTGTGCCAAAGCATTTCAAAGCAGGCATATGTGGAAGCATGGAATTTGCATCCGCACCCGCACGGATGCTTTTGTCTGTGTCTCCTTTGATCCGAGCTCCCCTTTTCAACACGAGCAGCGATACCTTTGTGTTCGACCAGGTCCAACCCCATCAAGGGTCCTAAACAGGAGCTCGACAACAGATGTGCCCTGAAAAATGGAAAAATGTCCCGCTCAAGGCCATGGTTCTCAGTGGGAAAAGGGTGGATTGGTTGAAGCCGACAGGCTACAGGCGGATCGGCTTAGCGTCTGAAGCAATGCGGTACCGGTACCGGACCGTCGTGGTGAAGAGAGAGCTGAGCCGGAAGGCAAGGCTCTCAATTTACCCCCCTATCTATGTTCCCACCCTCACCTATGGTCATGAGCTTTGGGTCATGACCGAAAGAAGGAGATGGTGGATACAAGCGGCTGAAATGAGTTTTCTCCGTAGGGTGAAGTAGAGCCGCTGCTCCTTCACATCGAGAGGAGCCAGTTGAGGTGGCTCGGGCATCTAGTACGGATGCCTCCCGGACGCCTCCCCGGTGAGGTGTTCCGGTCATGCCCGGCCCCGGGAGCTGGGGGGAACTGGAGGAGGTGGTCGGGGACCGGGAAGTCTGGGCTTCCCTACTGAGACTGCTGCCCCCGCGACACAGATAAGCGGGATGGATGGATGGATGGATGGATGGATGGATGGATGGTCCCGCTTAAGGCAAACAGGAGCGTACTCGTCTACCGTCAAGCACTTAAGGGGTCCCTGACAGGATTCATCAAGTTGCTTTAATATGTTTAATATTGTTTGTAATTACGTAGGCCTGTCACGATCATTGATAAATCAATTTAATTGAACAGTAAAAAGAAAGATAAATTGACGTGCATGCATGCGTGTTTCTAAACCACACAGGCTGCATGTGTCTGTGCGTTGGTTCTATAGTGGAATGAACGGAGAGAGTGAACCCTCGTCTCATTCAGGGTCTTTGTGGAGGCGGGGCTACAGAGTGCTAGCAGTTAGCCTCGTGAGCTAGCATACTGTACGCTAACATGAATGGAGGCACAGAAGCGATGGTTTCTGAGGCGACAGCTCCAGTGTGGGGAATATTTTGGTTTTAAACAGAATGAACAAGGTGAGCGCATGAACACCGACGAACCGATATGTCACGTTTGTTCAAAAGTAGTGACAAGGAAGCAGGGCAACACGACCGACTCGTATGCACACCCGAAACACAACCATTCTTTTCAGTTTTCCCAACTGGTGAAAAAAAAACTACCGCTGGTGGTGCAGCAGAGCCTTCGTCCCAACAGCCAATGCTTGCTGAGGCGTTTGGTTGGCGATGTAAATATAAACAAAGTAGCACAAAATGGTGCACGCTCACAGACCGTGTCGCTTGCTACATTGCAAAAGAAATACAACCATTCAATACGTAACATATGGCATACATTTTATACCATATCATTAACAAGAAAATTGTCTAAAAATATGTTGGCGATAATATCAATTATCGACAATAATTTGTAGCACAATTATGGACCAAAATGTGCTATCATGACAGGGTTAGTTCTACATTGTTTGATTTTTGAAAGTGAAGGGTAAATACAAAATAAAAAATGAATACAAGTTTGAATATACTGTAAGTTTTGCTTGTGTAGACTGCATTTAGAGGCAAAAACAACATAGAAACCAGAGAGCTGTCTACGGGTGCAAAAACGAGCAATTTTGAATCAGAGAGAAGATGCAGCACGGCCATTTGGACATTTTGTTTTCATGTTTTCACCTCTAAATGCAGGCTACACAGGCAAAACCGATCCCACCCCATCTGACATCTTGTTTAGTGCATGCCAAGATGGGGATAATAGTCAAAGCCAGCATCTTTACAGTTGTAAAGGCAGGGTATTTAATGCAGCTCTTGTATAGGATCTCATGTGCATGTGTGTTTACTGTACGTATAAATCCATAAACGGCATCTCTGTGTGAGACATGCTGACACGTTTGACTTTGAAGCTCTCGCTTGTTCCATTTACGTGCGCTCATTCATTGATATTCAAGCGCCATTCACTGAGCTTAGGAAATAAAAGATGACTCATAATGGAAGCGAAGTAGTAAGGCCTACGATAAGAAACACGGCTCGGGGATTGACAGATAATGAGGAAGAGGAGGAAAAGCTGGCAAAGTAAGGAAGGAAATGATGATGTATTAGCTGTTAAGCTGTGGCGTCCCGTCCCCAGACAGCTCTGTCAATAGTAATAAATCTCATTTTCGTTGTTTGTACGCGGGAGTGGGGAACATGTCAATGTCACAGCAAACCTGTGGGTACCGTGGAAGTATATCTACACGTACTGCTGGTCACCGCCATCATGGATGTGATGATCCACGTTTGTTATGGCGATGAAAGGATCGTTGACGCAACAAGATAGGCATTCAGACAAAAACAAGAGGGGCATTGAGTCACCTGCTGACCCCCACCAAGGCTGAACAATCATTTCTTGCCATTAATGATGAGTTAACAAAGAACCTTATTTTAATTAGAAAGAATAATGTTGAACGAGACACTTGCAGGCTCCGCTACGCCAGCAGTGCAGGCTTCTAGAGGGAAGACTTGTTGCTGGGTCTGTCTTTTTAAAAAAACTTGACCTCTCTGGGGGACAATATTTGTCCCTTGTGGACTTTGCTTAAAGCTGCAAGCAGCGTTGAATGGTCCATCACGCCGCTATGCAACACGGGCTTTCACACAAGTCGGTGGGAGGTGAAGTGGGACCGGGACAATGACAACTTGTGTGTTTGTGTGTGTTCAATAACAAACTATGCTGGACATTATTTTGTCTCATGTGGACTTTGGGTTAAGCTATCCACCAGAATCAATGCTAAGATTCATAATGAATCACTTCTAAAATGAAATAAATGACAGCTTAAGAGACACGTTACGCATAATTAATAAAGGAAGGCACAGGGTGACATCATCATGCACATGACAGCAGGGGCTTGTCTTCATCTGAAGCCTCACTTGTGGACCATCTCATAGTCATCAAAGCAGGATCCCATTACATGCAGGTGGGACGGCACAGCCCAAATCTGTTGGCAAACTATCGTCGGCCATCTGTTTAGTATCCATGGTTCAGATTTGGGCTCATTTGCTCAAGGTCTGTAGGAGGAGTTCGTCAAAATACGAGCCTGTCTGAAAGTTTTTGGCTTCTTATGTTTAGCAGAAATAAATTTGAGGCTAACTGGTTAGCTTGCTAGCTAGTAGCTGTCTCCAGTCCTTAGAGTTGCAATGTGATGTAAACGATGAATAATAGGAGTGTAAAGGTGACTATAGGGGTGTTATTTCATGTGTAGAGGGCTCTAATCATGTTAAAAAAAAAGTCAAACAGGTTTTCTGTGCTCTAACTATGAAAGTATTTCATTTAATAACATTGAATCCTACAGTACATTGTGGAAATTCACTTATTACGATCAGGCCTGGAACCAACTAACCCCAAAAACGAGGGACGACTGTATCAAATTTGGGTTGAGAAAAGACGGTAAATAACAAACGCAACGGATCCAAAAAAGGGCCTGGGCACAGTCTGTGCTCGGGTTCTGCATTGGTACAAATAGTGAAGGCACCAAGCAACAAAAGGAGTCCACTCTTTGCCTAGACAGGATGTTTATGGAGATTGGAACGTCACAGATGTTATCAAACAGTTGTCAGATGAATGGATGGCGTTCTATCGGGCTCAGCACCACATCACTGGAGCCTTTATCTTAACAACATTGTAGCCACATCCGACTTGGATGGATTTAAGCTGATTCCCTTCCGCCACTCGACTCATTCCCACTTTTTCTCCTCTCCTGTCGACCTGCCCCCCGCCACTCCCCCCTCCTCTCTGATCGACAGGGGGATATTGATTTAGAAGAGATGGGTCCGCTTGATAATGAGACTGCGGGGGGAAGAAAAGGAAGGAAGGAAACGGGAGTTTGGAAGCTGGAGGGGATGAAGATAGATTGGGAGAAAAAGCGGATTAGAGTGCGATGGGGGGTGAAGAGGAGGTGTGCTTGTATTTTTCTCTGACATGGTCTGCAGACTTTGGGCAGAGCTCATTGGTGGTTTTGTCTGCTGGCTGGAAGTCATGTGTGGTATCAGAGAAGGTCTCTGATCCGTATCGCACACAACACACATTTGCACAAGTCAAAAAAAAGAAAAAAGGAAAAATGTATTACTTGACGCGTCCTGTTTTCACGTCCTTTCATTTTAGAAGGTGTCCTGGGTTTCATCGTTTGTCATTGGCCCATCCGCATGGATTACCATTGATCAACTTGTCAACAAGCATCCTGCTAGCCAATAGAGCTGCAAATAACAATTCTTTTCTTACTCGATTAATCTGAAGCTTGTTGTTACGATGAATCGAGTAATCGCTGAGGTGTCCAAGTGTTTTTCCAGCACATAGTTGTGTGAGAATGTGCGTGAATGTTTGGTGGCGGTCGGAGGGGCCGTAGGCGCGACTTGGCAGCCACGATAATGGATGAATCATGGACTCACCCATTCTTAGTCGTGAAGCCATCCAACCAAAAGAGGCCACCTCGTCTTGCACTTTTTTGGATGATTTGATTGTGTTTCCTTCGCCCAGCCTGAGGAGCTGACCAACGTCCTGGAGATCTGCAACATTGTCTTCACCAGCATGTTCACCTTGGAGATGATCCTCAAGCTGACTGCTTTTGGCTTCTTTGAGTACCTGAGGAACCCGTACAACATCTTTGATGGCATCATCGTCATCATCAGGTAAGAATGCTCTTCATCAGCAGAAAAGAATGACATGAACACACAACAATTAACTGGAATTTAACCAGATCTCTAGACCGATAACTTTGCTGGTCCTGCTGTGTCTTACACCTGATGAAACACGGGGGTCGCGGGCCTCAAATGGCCCTCAGGCCGCACTTTGGAGACCCCATATTTGCAGTTATGGCCAAAACCATTGGCATCTTCCACCTTCTAATGTCTTCCACTAACCCCGTCTCATCCCAGCGTGTGTGAGATCATCGGTCAGGCGGATGGCGGCCTGTCGGTGTTGAGGACCTTCAGGCTGCTGCGGGTCATTAAGCTGGTGAGGTTCATGCCCGCCCTGAGGCGTCAGCTGGTGGTCCTGATGAAGACCATGGACAACGTGGCAACCTTCTGCATGCTCCTCATGCTCTTCATCTTCATCTTCAGGTACCAAGCGGCCACGTCTTCTACAGTGCCTGTGCGCGTTTGTGTTTATACCGTCCGTGTGTCTTCATGTCATAATCCAAGAGGCTCGCAAACCAGCCATAAAAATCATCTGAGGGAGTTTCAGATAAGAATGGTGTGTAGTTGGAGTAATCCAGTCCAAGAAGACGTGTTTCCCAGAGCCTGCAGGCCATTTGTGTAAAACAGTAAGAAGTAGATTAATAATTCAACTTCCACACCATCTTCTCCCAAACTCCTGTACAGTACATCTCAGCAGTTCTCTTTCTGGCTTTGCTGGCTTTCCTTTTGACATCAAAGTCACACAGTGCACTCTTTGCAAATCAAAACCATGTGAACGGGACATTTTGGGCCACTAGCAATGTAATGCCTTGTCATTAAGATACCGTATTGACTCGAATATAAGACAACCTCTTTATGAAGACCCATTTTATTCATGCTTTTTTGAAGCATGCATTAAACATGTTCCATTCCGCAAGCCTACAGGGCACAGGAGCATGAGCCCTTCAACTAAGGATTTCGGTGATCTAACCAGACATGGTCAGCATTAACAAGACGATTTAGGCTAGGTCATTATTTTAATCGGGCGACGATATCAATTCTAGGGGTGCGTGATAATTATCATATGAGGGAATTATGACGTCATACCGATAAATGTGCTACCATTAAAAGTAGCTCCGATAACCGATAATTAAAAACAACGTTCCAGTGGGGCGTGATTACCCGTACTGTGCGGATGAGCAAATCAAGCGCTCCTTTCTTGTCCCGCCTGTGACGTTAACCGCCTGTCGTGACTTCCCTGAGCTCACTTGTAGACAAACGTTCACTTTCCCAGGAAGACTTTCGTGTGCTAGTTGCACCAAATGCTCCACGATGAGGAAAAAAAAACATAGTGCACAAAAATCCTTATCAGCCACCTGAAACGCCAGCGCCGCGGCGTTTGAAAAGCGCAGAAGGTTTGCCAGAGACCTCCGTGGCGTCACGCTGGCCGCTCAGAGCGTGTGCCCGAATACAGTGCACCTTGCTGGGCCACAGCAGGTGGCTCCTCCCCCTCCATGGTAGTAGCGATGTGGTAGCAGTAGTGTCATATGTCATTCGGACTAACCAACAGTTTGTCAGATCCAAATTTGTTCAAGTCCTTCTTACCTCCAGATGTGCCCAAACTCATTTTTAAAAATGGGTATAAAAAAGTACATCGGTGTTGAGAAGCACAAAGTTATCGATATGGGTTTGGAAAAGAAAAAGATATCTCTAAAAGACATCTCTAATAAATTCCTTAACTGTCGCAGTATCCTGGGGATGCACATTTTTGGCTGCAAATTCAGTCTGAAGACAGAAGCAGGGGACACCGTGCCCGACAGGAAGAACTTTGATTCCCTCCTCTGGGCCATCGTCACCGTCTTTCAGGTAGCCACGCAAAGTTGGCCGCAAGTCTTCTTGTAAAATGTGTCATTCGCTTTGTGTGTGTGCGTGTCTGCTTGTAGATTCTGACGCAGGAGGACTGGAACATGGTGCTGTACAACGGCATGGCTTCCACCTCACCCTGCGCCGCCCTCTACTTTGTGGCCTTGATGACCTTTGGGAACTACGTGCTTTTCAATTTGTTGGTCGCCATCTTGGTTGAGGGCTTCCAAGCCGAGGTAAGACACACACACACACACACACACACACACACACAGGAAACGCCCAAACTGTTAGAGTGAGCGCTCAAATATGGCTGCCTTTTGCAGATGCATGATTACTTCAAGTGGCTCGTTTTGAGCTTACGTTGCCACGGTTGCACAGAATGTTACCCACTATAAATAGCACACCCCCACCATGGAGACCTTTCCAGTGTTCTAAGAAGAACAAACATGTCATAGGTATGAGGAATAATAGGATGTGCTGCACTTTGCTGGCAGGCCCATAATAATATTTTGGGGATTTGAACCTTGTAAAGGGCAGGATGTTACCTACCACCACAATAAGAAGAGTTGTTGCTTATTAGCCCCCAGCGTGGGTCACTGGTCACTGGCCAAAAAATGGCAAAAAATATATATTTCAAATATTAAAACTGACAAATGCTTTCCCACGAATTTAGTAGAAAATGTGTAAAACCCGCTAAGCACAGCATTACATTTGAACGGAATAAAAACACGTGCAAAGAAGTCCACGAAAATGGTATTTCACTATAATATTTAAAGCAGTTTGGATGTCTGAGTGGAGCACTCAAGTAACCCCAAAATATTGATTTTGGCTATGAAAGCAAACAACTCTTCAGAGAGGAGCCTCCCTGCTTTGGAGAGGATGCAATTTGCTAAACTGACCTGCAGCAGATTAAATAAGCAGAGGGCAATTATAGCAATAGCTCTCGCCTGATCGTTTTTCTCCCCATTTTTTATCTTTTTCCCTTCTTATCTCTGTCATCACTCCAGGGAGATGCAAACCGCTCTTACTCGGATGATGAAAGGTCTTCCTGCAATTTTGAGGACAACGATAAGCAGAAGGACTCGCTGCATCTCTCAGGTATTAAAAGGCTTTTAAAAGGTATTATAATTACGTCAACCTGCGGTCTTGATTATTAGCTAATTAGCATATGTCTCCCAATGTTGTGGCTTCATTGTGTTTTTTTAAATAAAAAGAAAAACTTGGCTTTTCACCGCCATTTAGCCTCTTTTCCCATCTGCAGAGCACAACTGACGTTTCCATCCTCCTCTATCTTCTCTTTTGTCCCCCTTGACAAAATCCAAAGCGTCCCACTCTATGAATTAGCATGTTAGCAGCAGGTTAAAGAGGCCTCTGATGTGCCTTTTTACTATTTAAGGATGGGACAACCTGCTGGCAGCGTATCACCATTACAAGATGCTCTCTGGCTCCTTTCGAGGTGATTCAACCTTCCCGTGTCGCTCTTAACTGGCCATTATGTCGCTTTCGAAATGTATTTGACAACGTAATGGAGTTTAAATTCAGCTCACCTGGCGAGGGAGAAGAAAAATGCCTAATCAATGTTCTCACACATTCTTTGGCTCTTGAGTCCGTTCGTGCATTACAGTCGCTCTCCTCTCACTCTTTACTTGGCCTCTTCACAGACCCAAAGATCTGTACACTGACCCCTAATGGACACTTGGACTTGGGCCCACTGCCTGCCGGCCTGTTTCCTGGAGAGAGGCTGAGCTTTGCTCTCGGGTCGAGGAAGAACAGCGTCATTTCTCTTGGCAGAGCCAACCTGGAGCACAGGGCGGCGGTAAGTGAGCAAGGACTGCTGGATGGTGATTGTCCTCCAGGGTTTTATAGTGGCTTTTTTCATTTGGTACAATGGGGCATTAGGTTGATTAAAATGCACAATATGGATAAAAGCATGAAGGCACACCTTTTAATTACTCTATAAATCAGGGATGGGCTTAGACCTTTTAGTGCCTCCTGAATCTTAATCCAATTCCAATACATTTCGGACAATTCTATGCTTGTGGGATCAGTTTCCGGCCAAAGGCATCAAAGTATGGCTGGGGATGAACTTGAGAGCCTTAAGCCAATCAAACGTATAGACCGGTGAACACGAGTCCAGAGTCTGGACCCAGAGGCCGTCCAATCCAGACATGGACAGATTGATCAGTTCAGGAACTGCATGTGAGTTAAGCCATCCCATCTGATGCTACTCCGCCAATCAAATCTGTGTATTTGTGCTAAACATTGCGACTCTAAATACGACAGAAACAGATGAGGAGAGAAGCTAACGAGTGACACTCAGACTTGCAGGGAAAGAAGATATAGACGAGTGATACTGTGGATACGGATAAAGAGGACCGCGAGACGAGTGAAAGTTATGGGGAGAAAAAGATAGAAACGAGTGATAGATACAGATTAAGAGGACAGCGAGACAAGTGAAAGCTGCAGGGAAAGAAGATAGTGCCCAGCGATGTAATGAAAGAGGACAGCGACCCAAGTGAAGGTTATGGGGAGGGAACATAGAAACAAGTGATAGATCTGGATAAAGAGGACAGCGAGACAAGGAAAGTTATGGGGAAAGAAGATAGAAACCAGTGATAGGTATGAATAAAGAGGACAGTGAGACGAGTGAAAGTTATGGGAAAAGGAGGATATGTCCCCCGCCCCTTGCCCGCTTCCTACTCCCACTTCCCTCCCCCAGCCCACCAGCCATGGTAGAGAAGTGAGGGACAGCGAGACACGTGAGCCGGAGACAGCAGAAAAATAAATACACATGGCGATCTAAGCAGAGAAAAGTGGACAGTGCTTTCACAAACCGGGCTGGATCGAGGAATTTTCTGTGTCTGGACCTATTTGGATTTTAGTTGAATACCCTGGCATAGACCATTTTGGTTTGCAGGTGCCATTTTTCAGGGGTCGTACTTTGATGAACACCTGGATGAACACCTCCTAGGTACTTCATTCGATTGCCGCCAATAATGAACCCTGTACAAGAGGCAAACGGCTGATGATAAAGTCCGAAAATTTAGCGTTTTCACCTCAAGGTGTGGGTGGAGCTTGGTGGCAAATTTTGGTGTTTCGCCATGAAGCATGACACAACTCATCATCGTTGTGTCTGATTGACAGGAAATGCACATGTTCATCATAACAGGGCGCACGAATATCATGGAGGAATCTATGCCGTCAGGTGCACAGATAGTCTGCCATTTTGGTTTGCAGGTGCCGTTCGCCATAAAGCGTGAAACTGTCATGACTCGTCTCCACAAGCTTTCATCTTGACCAAAATGGCGGGGTGTTTGGTGGAGGTCCCACCCTGAGGAGATCCATTCATCATGTAGCACGAAATTTAACTTTGCACTGAAAATACAGCTCAACTACATTCTTGCATTGAACCCTCTGTTCTGCTGATTACATTGCATTCCAAAGTCTGACACCTGGAAATATGACGGAACGTGTGTTTCTCTCCCAGTACCCGGGTCGCGGTTACCACAACTGGGGTCGCCCGCTACCACCCAATCCTCAAGCTTCCTGGGCTCGTCGCTCCAGTTGGAACAGCCTGATAGGAGTGCGTCCCTGCTCCTCTTCATCCCCCTCCACCAGTCCAGTCTTCACCTCCTCACCCTCTGCCAGGCCTTTCTATGGCTACGGCTTAGGCGGTCTGGGAGGTGTCGTTGGTGGAAGTCTCCGTATCCGCGGTCCCCGTGCCTCCTCATCCCCGCTCCGCCACCTCCACAGCGTACACCCGGATGAGGAGGAAAGCCTCCTCTCTCCCACTGTCGCTACCCGAACTCTTCAACTTCGCCATCCGATACTCCACGGGCCTTTTGTACCCAGGAGGGACCGCCGAGCTCTATCCCTCGAGCTTCCCCACCTGCTACAAGTCCCGGGAGCCCCGCACCTTCCTCCTCCTCTACCGCCCCATCCCATGTCCCCCGTGGCGCTCCATGCCCACCAGAGGAAGAAGAGCTACTCTGGAGGACTGCGGATCAGTGGAGGTGGGGGACTCGAAAGTCTGAGTGTCATAGGAAGAGTGCACCAAGACTGTAATGGCAAGACTCCCCTGGCACAGATCCTTCAACCCCCTCCTAACCATCAGACAGAGCAGCCTGGAGGGCTAAACAACCAGAGGCAGCTGATGGCAGATGTCTTTCCTCAGGTGAACACCCGTAGCAAGGACCGGGAGGACCTGGACGATGAACTTGACTACGTAAGTTACTATTGTACCAGTCGCCTATCTTGTCAGGTCAGATCAATATCCAGGCAGCTTTAACTCTTAGTAGTTTCACATGCTGACACGTACATAAATGATGACATTTAGCACCACTTTAACCTTGACTGAAGACCTGATTGTTGACAAAGATGGCTACGCGGACAACACCTTTGTGTTTTGCTAGACTTATTTCTTGAATTCAATAGTGTTTCTCACCTTCTTCATCAAAATGCTGGCACTTACAACTTTCTTCGGCTCCATTGTGGCTTATTTTGCAGCCGTGATCAATAAGAAAAGCAGAGACTTGGGGCGTAACTGTGTTGGTTAGCAAAGGACTACAGACGCAACCGCTGATGACGTCCTAGACGGGGCGACAGAGCTGGCGGACAACAACTGCGCTTCCAGTTTCCATGCTAACACAATGCTAACGGGACGTTTTGTGATAACAATACATTAGGTTAGAAACACACGACAAGACGTGCTAACCAGGAAATGTACGGCAACTGAGGCAAAATTTTTTGCAAAACCGGGAAATACGCTAACCGGTGTGTATGCTATCCAAGGTGATCCCACTTCACACTTTGAATTTGGCGGCATCACTTTTTTACGGTTTTCAAAAATATATGAATGAATACATCATGCTGTTTCTTGTTTGAATACGGCCTATTAGTACTAAAAACTATGCACATTTAAGCCAATGTCACATATTTTTTGGTCTAAATTAAGCATGTTCAAGCATAAAAATGTCAAAATGAAGTAAAATACAAATATAAGGCATTCAGAAGACACATTCAAAGACGTTGTGATGATATGTAGTATTGTACACTGGTCACTAGGTGTCAGTAATGTTCCTGTAATGTTTGGTGAGTCACACAGACGCCAATCCCTAACACGGGCTACTCTGAACCCCTGACATCACTTCCTGTCCGTCCCCCCACTTCGCTCCCCCAGCAGCGGAATACATTTACAGCAACACACACGAAAATGGATCTTATTTATGTTTTATTTTCTTGTATTATTTCTACTTTATTGGGTAATACGTATGTGTGTGACAGTGACTATGGGGTGCTATGTAGCATGGCTTTTAACATTATTAGATCCCTCGAGAGGGAAGGTCGTAAACAGGTTTTCTATGCTCCAACTATGAAAATATTCCATTTATAGATACTGTACCACAGTGAGGTCTGGAACCAATTAACCGCGATAAACAAGGGATTACTGTGTATAAGACAGTACTGTTCCTGGAAAATAGTGACTGAAGGTTATTCTTGGTAATCCCATTGCTAAACTAAACTGTGCAGAATGAGCAGTATCTCCCGCTAACCCGGCCGTTAGGTCTTGCCTTTTAGTGTAGCGTTTTTACACACGCAATAATCTCCTGCTCTCATGTGCAGGATTTCCGAGCACTTTGTGTGAAGTCGGCACTTTGTATCTATCGGGCCCCATGGGAGCCCTATTGTTTCTATTGTAAACAAGACTGTGTACGAGAGAAACACGGTTAATTAGAAAGGACTATTTAGGGGGTTAGGGTAAGAGAACCATACAGATGGTAATGTTGGTAGAGGCGCCAAGCTGTTCCTGTAGGCCTTTCAATTCTGTCAATAATTTAAGCCAAGTGGGTCTGCTGTGTTTTTATGTTTACAACATAATGCGTTGCAGAGCTTGTGCTTCCGCGTCCAGAAGATGTTGGAGGCGCACAAGCCGGACTGGTGTGAGACCAGGGAGGACTGGTCGGTGTTCCTCTTCTCCCCGCAGAACAAGTGAGTACGCATCATTACTGTGCGTCCATCGGTACATTTCACACCAAATTATTAATAATGGAGATTCTGCCCTGCCCATCTTATCAAAAGATGGGGGCCAAGCCTCCACAGGGATCGATTGCCGCTTTGCAAATGGTTTCCTTCATACTCTGCATCATCTTCAATATTTGTAATAAAAGGCATTGAAATGTTGCCACATGGGTTGTAAAAGTGATTGCTCTTTTCATTTAGTTTTCCATCCTTTCCAATAGGCATCGCTGCGAGGAAATGTAATTGCTTTTGGGCAGCACCAGCCAGTGCCACATGCCAAATGTGGAAATGTGCATTCAGTTTACTTCATCCCATTCTATCGCTTTTCATGTGCGGCCTCAACCCTGCATTGTAACAGCAGGCTGGGGGCTTAGCCGTGCGTCGCCATTTGTTGAAGGTTGTATTGGAACAGGTGTAGTTATAGGGGGGTTTTGGGGGCGTATGTAATTGTGCTCTCTTCTGTCGTTTTGAACTCAGGTTCAGGCAGATGTGCCAGTCTATCATCGCTCATAAGCTGTTCGATTACGTGGTGTTGGCCTTCATCTTCTCCAACTGCATCACAGTGGCTCTCGAGAGGCCCAAGATACTGCAGGGCAGCTTGGTAAACAATCAAACGCATGGATGCATGTTTACAAGTGGAGTGAGTAGGGGTTTATGCCAAAATGTAGCATGATTATGAGTATTATTATTGTCACTATATATTATTATACGGTATGTAGGAACGGGACAGATTTCCAGCAACGTCAGCAACAGGGAGCCTTTGCAAGCTGCATTTACGTGTGCAGATGTGGTCCACGCTACTAAGATAAGAACATATCTGTTTGAGAGTCAAAGCTTTATTAACATTACAGGCAGTTTGCATCCTAATTCTTAGTCATAGTAGAGTAAAAGTAAGTTAACATCATGCATGACTGCGGTTTAAAGTATTGTGTTGTGACTTCAGAAAGTCCTAACCCTAACCCTATTTTTGGTAGAGATGCTCGATGCGGGCTTTCTTACTGGTATCCGATGCTGTCCTGCCCTTCATTACTGATACCGATTATAGACGGCAGCTTTTCCCTCGAACTGTCGTGTAGTAAACACATTATGCTTCTGTTCCTGTGATGCTACTGGATGCAGTTCACAAATATACAGTTTGTGCAAAATAGTCCAAATACTGCAACATGCAAGTGAAATAAGGCCAAACGTTTGGACACACCTTCTCATTCAATGCGTTTTCTTTATTTCCATGACTGTTTCCATTGTAGAGTCTCAGAACTATGAACACATGGACTTACAGTATGTATTTGACAAAGAAGTGTGAAATAACTGTAAATATGTATAACGTTTAGATTCCACAAAGTAGCCACCCTTTGCTTTTTTGATAGCGCTGCAAAGCCTTGGTGTTCTCCCAATGATCTTCATGAGGTAGTCACCTGAAATGCTTTCACTTCAAAGGTGTGCCTTGTCTGGGTTACTTAGTGGAATTTCTTGCCTTATTAATGCTGTGGGACCATCAGTTGTGTTGTGCATGTCCAAACCTTTGGCCTGTACTATATATGGACGCAATAAAAACATATCTGTTTAACAAATGTCAGAAAGTTATGGAAGAAGACACTTTTAACACGTGAAGTCATGCCTGGATATAACCCGTCGTATTTTAACACCTAAACTGTTTTTGTATTTCACAAATTATGTGTGTATTTAGTTAGTCAGTGGCTGACGCAGAAGCTACAATCTCCAAGCTAGACATGGTTAGTGTCAGAATTTTCACAATCCTATAATTATAGTTGCACATTACTTACAGACACAGTGTCCAAGGCAGAAGCGCATTAGAAAACAAATAAACCAAAAAATGCATCTGCTTTCAACTGCTGCAATCCTGTTCAAATTTAAAAGACTCGCAGTTCAGTACATCTTCTGACTGCAGTTTGTCGGCAATCATTTCAATCTCAAGCTTAATTAACTTTTATGACATAAAAGGGGCTATAAGGAAGGATTTACTACTCCTTATTGTCACATCATCTCTTCTTTTTTTTTTTTTTTACTGTGAACCTCTCTTGTCCGTCTGTCTTTGAATTCAGGAACGAGTGTTTCTCACCATTTCCAACTACATCTTTACTGCCATTTTTGTGGGCGAGATGACACTCAAGGTAACGTTTGACTTCGTCTCTCTATCACACGCTCGCTCCATAATCCTTCCTCACGCACTTTCTGTCTCGCTTTCTCCTCCAACCTCCCACTGCTCGTCTCTGTTTTCTCTGTGATCCTTTGGCACAAGCGGGCCATCCATTATGCACTCCCACGATCAATTATTAACCAATCACGCGCCGTCAAACAGCCGCCGACCGCATGCATGTATCCCTCTGTGTCTGTGTATATCTGAGCCTGTGTGTGGAAATAACACATGTCGGGGTGTGTAGCATTCGTCTCTCTGCAGGACTCCGCCGCCACCGAGCTCTGTGTTGTGTACAAGATGCATCAAAAGTAAAAGGCACGGCACAGCAGGCTTGATGAAGTGGTCAGCGTGTTGCTCGATATTTCACCGTGCGGCTCTTGGTGCAATGCGCAACTAATTGATTGCCATCGTCATGCTTATTTTTCTTTGAACCTGCAATTCCACATTGTATTGTAGCCTTTACTCACTGCGGTGAACGCCTGCAAATGTCGGTTGGTGTTGCGTTACGTGCGTCCATATGTCTCCTGCACCGTATGGACCGTAAGTACTGGAACATCTGGCCGTTACAGTAAACCCTCGTTTATCGCGGTTAATTGGTTCTAGACCCAGCTGTGCTAAATTCCTTATTTATAAAGGGAATACTGGATTACAACCCCCTAAATACAATTTTTAACATTATTAGAGCCTTCGAGACATGAAATAACACCCCTATAGTCAACTTTACACTCCTATTACCCAATATAGAAGACATTATAAGACATAAGACACGTTAGCATTACCCATGTCCGGTACATTCTGCAGTAGCTCTTGTCTCACCAATGTAACATTACTGACACCTAGTGACCACCGTAGAGTACTACATATCATTACACTGAATGCCTTCAATTTGTATTTGATATGACTGATTTCATTTAGCAAATCATATGCTTGAAAATGCTTAGTTTAGGCCAAAAAATACATAAAATGTGCTTAAATCTGCATACTTTTTGACTAAAAATAGGCCCTATTCAACCACGAAACAGCATGATTTATTCATTAATATATTTTTGAAAAAAGGAGACACAGTGAAGCCGCTATTCCGAGTGGCGAGGGGTTACTCTACAGAAGTGATACTGATTTTCAGCTAGAACAGCTCTACAAGGTGTTGGAGGAGGAGGAGTGTTTTTTGTCCAATCGTCGAGAAATCACATACCGTGCATCCGAAAAGTATTCACCTCACATTTTCTAAATATTATGTTCCAGTCTTATTCCAAAATGGAATAAATTCACTTTTTTTCCTAAAAATTCTACACAAAACACCTGATAATGACAACTTGAGTTTTTTTTTTAATGTTTGCAAATTTATTGAAAATGTAAAAACTGTATGAAATTAATGAAAGTTCTTCACAGCCTTCACGCAATACTTTACAGCAATTACAGCCTCAAGTCTTTTTGAATGTGCTGCTTCAAAGTGGGCACACCTGTCTTGGGGCAGTTTCACCCATTCTACTGTACTAATTTAACTAAGCTAATTTACTTCAGGCGTTCAATTCTATGGACTTACTACTCACAGAGTGAAATATTTCAGGAAAGTATTTCTTAATCATTTAGATTATTGTGGTTTACAGCTCATGAAAACCCCAAATTCAGTATCTCATAACATTTGAAATAACTACCTGTTTTACTGTGCATATGACAATAAAAACTCTTGAATCTTGAATCTTCAAATGCTAAGTATTTATAGCCGCTATGGCAGCAATTATAGCCTCAAGTCTTTCTGAATATGATGCCACAAGCCTGGCACACACGTCTTTGGGCAGGTTCAGCCCTTCCATTATCACATTTTTACCGTTTTTGTCATCGTCAGGTGGTTTCCATGGGTCTGTATATGGGGGAGCAGGCATATTTGCGCAGCAGCTGGAACATTCTGGACGGCTTCCTGGTGTTTGTGTCGTTGATTGACATTGTGGTGTCCATGGCGGGCGGGGCTAAGATCCTGGGTGTGCTCCGAGTGCTACGACTGCTCAGAACCTTACGCCCCCTCAGGTTCAGTAAAGATCTGCTTTTGTACAAAATAGAACACAATCTGTATGCAATACGCATCAAATATAGCACCAGTGCACTTCCCAATACATGATGCAACACCTGAAATCACTATTCAGAAATACAGTGTACGAGAATGTTCCAGAAATATTCCTCTTCGTCTTGGTCCACAGGGTGATCAGCAGAGCTCCAGGCCTGAAGCTGGTGGTGGAGACCCTCATCACCTCCCTCAAACCTATCGGCAACATTGTCCTCATCTGCTGCGCTTTCTTCATCATCTTTGGCATTCTTGGCGTCCAGGTAGGGGGAGTTCTTCCCAGCATGCCTTGCAGCACCTGTTTTGTTGCTAAAGTTGCGTGTTTAGAGTTGACATCATTCCCCTGTTGTAGTAGTAGTAGTAGTTGCCCGGTGTGTGTTTACTTAACTTTTACATGCTGAGCTGTCATTTTTGTGTCCACAGCGTGATTGTGGTTAATGTCCCCTGTTTGTTTGACTGTGTGGCAAGCTCACTGGGAGTTCAGTGCTGGTCATTGCTTGGCCAATTACAACGCCTCTTTCCTCTTGTGACTCAAGTTTCCCATAATGCATTCACAATGTGATTGTAGTCAGTGTTCCTCCTCTTCATTTCACTGTGTGACAAGCTCACTGTGAGTTCATTCGGTTAATGCTTGCCCAACTACAGAGACTCTGCCTTCTTGTGGGACTCCAGTTTGCCATAATACATTCATTATGTGATTGTAGGTAGTGTTCCCCTGTTCAGTCACTGTGGGACAAGCTCACTGTGAGTTCAGTGCTGGTCATTGCTCGGCCAACTAAAGAGACTCTGCCTTCTTGTGCGGACTCGGGACTCAAGTTTGTCGTAATACATACAGTATCATGTTAAAATGTCCAGGATGCACTAACATAACACAACATTGATGTCAAGTAGGGGGCAATAAAATATGCTGCGATTTGAGACCCTTGCAGTAGAGGATGTTTGACTACTGTTTTGTAGTAGGTCCTTAACAAAAGGACAGTACTCCTGTCATATAGAGGATCTTTGACTAGTGTTTCTGCAGCACTTCCTTGAACAGCAGTGCTCATGTCATTTGACTATCATTGCCGTGTACTGTAAGTAATGTGCAACGTATTGCGCTTGTTTGAATGTGTGACATCATTTGGTGAGGTCAGTGGTAACTGGTGTTATCCAACAGCTGTTTAAAGGCAAGTTCTTCTACTGCTTGGGCCCTAATGTTAAGAACATCACCAACAAATCCGACTGTCTGCAAGCCAACTACAAGTGGGTCCACCATAAGTACAACTTTGACAACTTGGGACAGGTCTGTGCCGTTTGCTTTGATGTTTCGTGTTAATGAAGTGCGTATTTATACCCTAAATGCTACAAAACTTCCGTATAGGCCCTGATGTCCTTGTTTGTGCTGGCCTCTAAGGACGGTTGGGTCAACATCATGTACCACGGCCTGGATGCTGTCGGTGTGGACCAGCAGGTAGACCGCCAACCGCCCACAAAAAAGCTAAGCAAAGCATGAACCAATAAGCAAGCTAACGTGTTCATCACTCCCAGCCGGTGACCAACAACAACCCCTGGATGCTGCTCTATTTCATCTCCTTCCTCCTCATCGTCAGCTTCTTCGTCCTCAACATGTTTGTGGGCGTGGTGGTGGAGAACTTTCACAAGTGCCGGCAGCACCAGGAGGTGGAGGAGGCCAAGAGGCGGGAGGAGAAACGTCAGCGGCGCATGGAGAAGAAGCGGAGAAGTAAGACAAGGACGGGGATTATGTAATTACTCACAAGGTCTGATGAATATGAGCCTGTGGTTCTTTTGGCCGTAATGCTACGTATATTGTTGGTCCCTTTGTTTGTCTTATTTTCTCTTATTATGTCTACTATATTGGGTAATAGGAGTGTAAACGTGTCCATGGGGTGTTATTTGATGTCTAGAGCGCTCTAATACTGTTAAAAACCATATTTAGAAGGTCGTAAACAGTTTTTTAAAATCCTCTAACTATGAAAGTATTCCGCTTATAAATAAGGACTCTTACTTCGTGGAAATTCACTTATCTGGAACCAATTAACCGTAATAAACGAGGGATTACGGTATATCACCATCAGCCATTATGGGAGCTTGTTTAGAACATTGCTTAGAACAGGGGTGAGCAAATTTTTTGACTCACGGGCCACATTGGGTTAAAAAATTTGGTGGAGGGGGCCACCTACATATAGGTGGCATTAAGCAGAACGACATACCTGCTCACGGTGCAACAAAACGAAAACACAACACACCCACAGCAAGTTAATGCGAGACATAAATCAACAACTAAGTGCTAAACATTACACGTGACTCAAAACTGTCATTTCCAAATGCCCGCAAGGCATGCTGGGTAGTTGAGCTGCAACAACAACATGAACTATGACCAATAAAACACCGGATATCAAGAGTATGTTAACTCCTCCTTGTTTACTTCTCTGACCATCTCCTCAACATATTTTTGCAATCTAGCAAAAATGCAACAAATGGCAAAATGTACCACAAGCTACCCAGCATGCCTTGCGGCGAAAATATATGGGTGTTTTTTTGGCATAGATATTTGTATGCCCACATGGTGCAGTAGGTAGGTTACTTTGTGCATCGTGTGTTGACGTGTTGTGTTGTTTGGATTGCTTTTTTCTACAAGCTACAGATGGCATCTGACTATTTTGGCAACTCAAGCGTGCCACAATGACACTGCAACTCATGTTGCCAGCTACAGTTTTGATGTTAAATGTTTAAAAAAAAAAAGGAATTTGGAAATGGTGGGCCAGATTAAGACGCCTGATGTGGCCCGCGGGCTGCAGTTTAATATGATGCGTCTTCCCGCCAACAGAAGCCCAGAAGCTCCCCTACTATGCCAGCTACACCAGCGTGCGTCTGATGATCCACACCCTGTGCACCAACCACTACCTGGACCTCATCATCACCTTCATCATCTGCATCAACGTCATCACGATGTCCCTCGAGCACTACAACCAACCTCACGTAAGACTTCACTTTTTTTCACAAAATATGGACAAATGTACAAGCTGCTGCTTAGTGTGAGGTTTTCTTAAGTTAAAGTGAAACACGTTAATGCATCGTCATCCTTTGTCGCTGACGGGAAGTTGCATGGAGGTTACGGAGCCAGCGGCAACACAATGAGCTGTGATTGCACTGCTGATTTGACGTGACGAACAATACAGTATACGATGTCTGATTCATAGGGAAGAGGTAGCGTTTTTGCAGAGAAAGAATTGAAGAGCAATGATAACGGTACTGTAGAGCAAACTGCCGCAGACTGACCCAGAATCAGATACATGTCACAGGTCTTGGTTGGATTTGACAGGTGACATTTGACATACAGTCGTATGCAAAGGGAACCCTTTTGGGCACCCCTGACATAAAAAAAAAAAAAAAATCAATGGATCTATATGGGTCTATTATTTCATTTTGATATGTTACACAACTGAAGGACACAGTAGTATTTCCTCACAGTAGTGTTTACCTCTATCTACAGTACCTAGCACTGTTGAATTGGAGCACAAAATCGGTTTTGTGAGCTCATTAAGCCTTGACTTCCATAGATGGATGCATCCAATCATCTAATCAAAGGTATTTAAGGTGGCCAGTTGCATGTTGGTTTTCACTTTGACTCCCCTGTAAAGACGTGCAACATCATGGGGTCCTCAAAAGCGCTGTCACATGACCTGAAAATGAAGACTGTTCAACCTCATGGCTTATGCGAAGACCACAAAAAGCTACCTCAGAGATTTCCACTGTGAGGAACATTGTGGAAGAGCACAAACACAGTTATTGTTAAGGCCAGGAAAAATATCAGAGAGGCAAAGGCGAAGGATGGTGAGAAGTGTCAAAGACAACCCACAGACCACTTCCAAACAACTATAACATCAGCTTGTAGGTGGTCACCTGAGGTATGCAGAAGAACATTTGGACACATACGTATGCTTCATTTTGGTGATGCATATTCAGCCAATAAACCTCATTCCAATCCTGAAATGTTGCTCTGTCCATCAGCTATTTCATACTTTCAGATGAAATTGTAGATTAGTAAACACCCAATGAGTTATGGATGAAGATGATGGGAATTGTCAGGGGTGCCCAAACTATTGCAGACCCCTGTAAGAAGAACACAAAGCAATTGGGATCAATTGTGTATGGTCATAGCCCATACACGGTGGTGTGGTGTAGAAGGCAGCTGGGGTAGGCTCCAGCACCCCACAACCCTAAACAGAAAGTGATAACGCGTGTGTCAAATGGAAAACTGTATAATAAACTATATTATAGACATCCTAGGACACTCGCTTATTCATTCCAAACGTCTGCCTAATTATTGTAGTATGTTTTGCCAACATACTTTTTTCCCTGCTTGCGAATATTTGAATTAATTTTGTGACTTTGTAAGATATGATAATGTATTATCGTATTATTATTATTAGTATTATTATTGTGCCTGACTAATAATAGGCCATATTCAACCACAAAACAGCATGATAGGCTACACCACCGAGTCTATGTTGCCTTGTATTTGTAGGCCTAATGTGTGAAAGTTTGCATTTCAGTGAATGGGAGATGCTGCATTCTTGCCTCTGGTTGCTGGGTTTTTTGCTCTCCAAACAACGGGGATGGTTTCCAGATTCTCCGCCCAGCTGCACGCATGCTAACACACATTCATGCCTCTTGACTATATCTTCTCCCAGTCTCTAGATCTCGCCCTGAAATACTGCAATTACTTCTTCACCTCCACTTTTGTGCTGGAAGCCATACTCAAGCTCATCGCCTTCGGCTTCCGACGCTTCTTCAAAGACAGGTGCAGCGTGTGTTGTCATCTTTGCATGTGCTAAGTCGTGTGCAAGTGCGTCACTATTTCACGTAATCGTCACTTTATGTTGTGTTTCCTCGTTCCCAGCCATATTTTCCTGATTCAGTGTACACAATGTGTTCACAGTGTACACAGTGGGTTTGAATCTGAAAACTGAAAAGTGGACTGCAGACTGACTGGCGATGTTAAATCTGTTACCATATGAGGGGGAAAATGACACGCTGTAACGTTAATCGCTTGCGTTGATCTGTCTAATGCGCATAAACATGTCACCATAATTGAACATCTTCTGCTTTCATTCATAATACATGGGCGAGAAAAAAGGGTTAGCAAAATTAATGACACGAAACATTTACAATCAAGATTTCATTTCTTAAGCAGCACCGATAAACTGAAATCCATCACATTGATTCATACATTAGCTTGGTTCTGAAACAATGTATTGTATCATTACGGAACCTTTTTGTCAAGGGAAAAACTGCTGTTGTCTCCAAAATAGATAAGAGACGAGTTCTTTGAGAATAACATTTCCATGTCATAGAATGCATATTGTGGCTTTTAATGCATTGCATCTGAGCAAAGCATTTCAATGGAGGACAAGCGGCATAGAAAATGGATGGATGGCACTGCAATGATTCAAGATTCAAGAGAGTTTTATTGTCATATGCACAGTAAAACAGCAGTTATACCATGCAATGAAAATCTTATTCTGTTCATTCTCCCAAGAAAAGAAAGAAAACACAAGAAAAAATAAGAACATAAGAAACATAAACACATAAACATATATACCAATAAATTAAGCAACAACAACAGAAGAAACATTAATACAAGTAAATAATACAAATAAATAATACAAATAAATAAATAAATAAAGTGCTATGAGTCTGTGCGTGTGTTGCGTGCGGCGTGTGCGAGTGCTTCGTTGAGAAGCCTAATGGCCTGTGGGTAAAAGCTGCATGCATGCAAAATGATGCATAGGGAGCCAGTGGAGCCCGGAGCCCAGATGGAGGCTGACGTCATTGCAGCACCCCAATGAATGTGTTGCTCTTACGCAATGCCATATGGGAAAAGTTTAAAAGATTTATTTTTTAAACTCGTATTGGTACATGTTTGGATGTTTATCAGGTACACCTTTTGAGTGTTAATTTGCTGTGTGGTGAGTTTAGCGTTTTGTAAGATGACCCCGTGAGTGAGTATTGTTATACTGTTATATATAGACTGACCTCCTGCGATTTCCAGTGCAAATGAAACCCGGGCTGCACTTTGGACACCCCTGTCCTATGCAGGCGATGCACCCACAGCCACAAACAGATTCCAGCCCTGTGGGAAAGAGGAAGAAGTAGATAAGGTGGTGGGATAAGAGAGGATGATCACTGTCTAAATCTGTCAGGACTGAGCAGAAAAAGCAAGAACACTAATAAGTGAAGAAATGAGAAACACACAAAGTATCACATGGGTTTTTTTTGTCAAATGTATTTAAAAAGTGTCATTAATAGACACAAGCACTCACTGTGCATGGTGTCATGTATTGGCCACAAAAGTACTGTAGCACCTAAATGCAACACAAAGATACAGTGCATTTCGAAAGCAGCACTAAAACATCAGCAAAAGTAAATGTACAAAGTACCTCTCGTACATTCCAAGAAAGAAGCCAACAAACATGACAACTACTGTAATGCTTAAATACTACAGCATGCAATCACGAGTACACGCTATAAAGTGGCACTTGAACACACCATATAGCCAGTACAGCACTCCAACTGCACTGAATTATTACACTGAAACTGATACCCTAATAAAATAACACACACCATCAAGTAGCACTTGAACACCTCCTATAATCTACAGTCTACAATCAACAAGCACAGGCCAGGGATCTGCCCTAGAATGCATCACAGTCAGCAATAATCCAACACGGGCCAGAAAGCAATACTGTACTTGAATGCAACACATATATTACAGGTATCCATCACTGGCACGACTCAGAAAATTTAAAGCCCCACAAAACCCACCATCAACACTAGCACAGGTCACAGTAGCACTTCAGCACACCCTAAAGACCACAAACTACATAGAAAGTAGCACTTGAACACATCATACAGCCGCTAATGTACATCCAACCATCAGCGAGCACAGATCGGGGGGAAAAAAAAGCACAGGAACACATCGTAAACACCGAAAGTAATACCGTAATTAAATGAACACGCACCATAAAGTAACACTTGAACACCCCATAAAATCTATGGTCAACATCAACTAGCTCAGCCCTTGAACACACCACAAAGACCACAGCCAGCCAGCTAGCTATGACCAAGCACGGGCCAAATAGTAGTACTTGAATGCAGCACACCCATTATTTGCGCAACCCAGAAATATGGGAGTCGACGTGGCGAGGAAATGCTGCACCTGGGCCCCAAGCTCGGGGCGGAGAGGGGGGCGTTTGTACATAGTTGCTTTTAAATACCTAATTTTTATATATAATGAAAAAATGTCATAAATTGTAAGATAAAATACATTTTGCTGTGAAAGTTCAACAGTGAGGTTGCTTTACTCAAATTAAGACGGTCTGAGACTTCCTTACACCCACCTTGCAAAAGTGCAAAACCCTTCATTCCACCAGGTAGAACTAGCTAGCGCTACGTGCGCAGTGTTTCTCACTTGGCGACAACTTTGTTGCTAAATCTGGCGACATTCCAAACCCCCTTGGCGACATATTTTCTCAAAAGCGAATAGCCACAGAGCAGCCATAAGCCGTCAGTGCGCTGTCAGCTCCCGTGGCACACTGAGAGCATAGTGGCGCTCCATCCATCCGTGAATCACACATCCGCGAGGCGCAATGCCACCAGGATGGATCTGGCCCTGTTTTTACACAGTGGCATGTAAAATGTAAATGTTTCTTAAAAGAATGAACACAACTAATGATTACATTAACATATGTAATGCTGTAACATATGTAATGATGTAAAAGCCATTGAAAGCCCTGTCAAATGTACAGCCAAATATCACAGTGACAGCCAGCCCTTGAATGCACCACAAATGCCACAGCCAGTGACCAAGTAGCAGAGGTGAAAAAGCAGTACCAAATACCGATAACTGTAATAATAACAATAGCACGGGAAGTAGAAGTACTTGTATCGGCACTTGAACGCACCACAAAGATAAAAGCCAGTAATCAAGCAGCACAGGTCTGAAACAACGCTTGAACGCAACGTATAAAGATTGTATTCAACCAGAAAAAAGTCTGAACAACAAGATATTACACATAATATTAGTTTAAAATATATATGTATAAATATTTGTGTGTTTGCTTGTGTCAGGTGGAACCAGTTGGACCTCGCCATTGTGCTGCTGTCTGTGATGGGCATCACGTTGGAGGAGATCGAGATCAGCGCCGCCCTGCCCATCAACCCCACCATCATCAGGATCATGAGAGTACTGAGGATAGCACGAGGTATGCGTCGCGTATGAAATACTACGTTGTAGTTGGTAACAATGCCTGAGATATATTGAGATATGCTGCATCTACCGCTCGCTAAAAGAGACTCCCTCCTACCACATTCACAGTCCTGAAGCTGCTGAAGATGGCCACAGGAATGAGAGCCCTGCTGGATACGGTGGTCCAAGCCCTGCCTCAGGTACACACATAAACAATAAATTGTTCATTTTCAGAAAGGAAAGGAACAGGGACCAAATTTCTTCCTTCAGGAGGGGTTGTCCTGTCGACTAACAGATTGTCTACAATAGACGAGAGTGACACTCCCCAGTAAGGTTTCCTAACCTCTTAGCTCCGCAATGTCTTGGTCAAATGGGAAATGAGGATTAACGAGTCCAGCCCGTCCTCAAATTAACGAACTGACTAAGAGGCGTTTCCTCGTTTATGGACGCACAGTGTGACCCGCTGAGCATCCGCACGTAAGACAAAGCAAACGCAATGAACATGCTGGTGGTGCGTTAAAGGAGGTCAGTCAAAGGAGATTCTTTGTTTTGTTTTTGTTTTTTTTATCGATCCCCTCTCATTAACACCAAGCCCTTTGCTCAGTCCCAAGGGTGCACAGGGAGGTAATTAAAACTCAGGCTAATTAAACAGTTCCAGGAGGTCTCTCTCTGTTGTATAGGGGTGTGTGTGTGTGTGTGTGTGTGTGTGTGTTTGAGGTCAGGAAAGCGGTGAAAGTGTAACAACCAGGCGAGAGATTTAACCTGAGGATAGATGACACCGTATTTCACAGGGAAATGAAATGGCAAGCATCCAGCATCACCTCCTTTCATCACACGGGAGACTGAAGACATTGTTGACGATAGAACAAAGACTTGAAAGGAGGATTCTGCTCAACAAAAGGCAAGGAAAAAATGAATACAAGATGATTTGAAAGTTATCCAAGCGGTGTACAGTAAACCGTGACAGCATGTGGAAGTACAGTACGGTAGATCCACATGTTTTACTTTGGCGTCTTACAGCCACTGTGGTGCGTTTTTTTTTTTTTTGAACAATGGTATTGGTTTAATTTTATTTGAATATGCATACAAGTTGCAATGGAATACATCACTTAATTCAATTCACAGTTCCACATGTCCAAAAGGAGTAGGAAGAAGCAAAGCGTATTTAATCCTACCCCCCATCCCTTCCACATCTTGTACAGTACATGTTATTCACTTCCTGTATTCCATATGTGATTCTTTAAAAATATGATGATACGTCCGTCATTAAGATTTTTACACAATAAATATGCAAAAATGGTCAGTATAATAACAAATAAATAATAGACAAGCATAACAAAACAAGCTCTTTCTTGTATTTTGAAAACATCAAGGGCTTGTATTGTTTCTTGAAATCAGAAGAGCCTTTATTAACCCTTTATCATAGATTTCAAGGCTGCATATTATGAAACATAACTGAAATATTCCAAGCCAAAATGCTGCCTGCTGGGTTATTTTCACATTCTGCTCCATTTACCAGCTTGCTTGGTTGCTTTTGTGTGTCTTTCAGGTGGGTAACCTGGGTCTGCTCTTCATGCTGCTGTTTTTCATCTACGCCGCCTTAGGAGTGGAGCTTTTCGGAGAACTTGGTGAGCAATAGTGACCGTCTCAGAAAAGATCTCTGGTGCTATGCTGCTTGTCCTCCAATGAACAAAATGCATTGTGGGAAAACTTTAAAATGTTTTTTTTTCGTTTTAAACTCTTGGTACATGTTTGTATATTTCTTGGGTATACCTTTAAAGTGTTAAGTTGCTGTGTGATGAGTTTAATGTTCTTTGCAAGAGGACACCGTGAGTCAGACTGTTATATTGAGTCATGACCTCCTGCAATTTCCAACGGCTCAACAAGCTTGTCGGGAGTTTTTTCATAGCTCACGATTGGCTCCTGTCAAATAAAGAGCTGCGTGGTTCTCACGGACTCGTGCGCACCACAATATGCCATTTATGACGTGGACATGTGCGGCTTATATATGTATAAATCTGTTTTTTCCTCTAAATTTAGTGGGTGCGGCTTATACACTGGAAGGCTCGCTTAAAATGAGGTGAATGGCTCGGAGCCAAACGCCCAATCTTCTTCCGACGTAGTAGCCGGAGCTAAAGACTAAAAGTTCTACAAGACAGGAGAGTTGTACACAAACAAACACATACAGGATTGAGATGTCCTAATTTTTTCACATGAACATACATTTTGCAAGACAAATTCTTTACACATAAATTGAAAAAGCATCTGATTGAAGCGGTTCCATGAATCACATGAGCGCCGTATTGTCCGACTGATCCTGAAAGTCTTTTCATCATCAGTCGGCTCTGAGTCGGCCAGCAGGGAATCATCCCCATCCATCGCTCTTGTACACGGTGTCCTTAAACGCCACATTGCTCTGCCTTGTCTGAGAAATACGCGTCTTTCTTGAGGTCGTTCCCCACATTATTTGGGGATACACGCTGAAGGACAAAGCAGATCATCGTTATTGATCTGAAAGGTGATTTCAAGGCAGCTTAGCGCAGCTAAATGATCTCTCCTCTCCTTTCACCATCCCTGCTACCTTCCACTCTTCCCCCTTCCTCCCCCTCCTCCAGTTTGCAATCAAGACTACCCATGTGAAGGAATGAGTCGTCACGCTACCTTTGAGAACTTTGGCATGGCCTTCCTGACTTTGTTTCAAGTCTCTACGGGCGACAACTGGAATGGCATTATGAAGGTACTCCGTCACTTTCTGCATTTCTTCAATAGCGGATGATTCTATCGTGCCTCGCGTTACTCAAGCGTCCACAAAGATTACGCTCAAGTCATTAAACCGAGCGGCGACAAGACGCCCCGAGGGAGACAAAAGACAAACTATCCTTTGTCTTAATCAGGACTTCCGACGGAGGAGGAACGTGCTGGCTCAGCGACGGCCGCACACATTTCGGGAAGTGACTGTGGCTCATTGAACACGCACACAAAACACTAATTAGCCTTGAATGCACACCTCCCGCTGCTTTCACTGCACGCCCAGGATGCTTCAATCCCTGTGTGCATGAGTGACAAGTGCGCTACTATCTGGACTGAAAGAGCAGGTAGAACGAACTGAGTGGTCATTTAGACATGCATTTTCGGCGAAATAGGATATATAATAACATTTTTGTAGTTGGAGCAGAAAAACGCCCTTCTAAATACCGTTTTCAACATCATTAGAGCCCTATAGAAATGAAATAACACCCCTATATTCACCTTTACACTCCCATTACCCAATATAGTAGGCATAATAAGGGAAAATAAGACATAAATAAGACTCGATTGTGTGTGTTGCTGTAAATGTGTTCTGGAGGGACATATTGTGCATATTTTTCTGAATAATAAGCTGTATTCAAGCATGAAACAACATGATTTATTCAGATATTTTTGAAAAACCGTAATAGCAGGAAGCCGCAAAATTGGAAGAGCAAAGTGGTGCGGGATTTCTGTATAGATCACAGAACTTGAGGAGGAAGACCGCTGATTATGTGTACGTAGTCTCAGTAAAAAAGGGAACTAAGAAAGTGCTGGAAATGCTCAGCTAGAAAATGTCAGGCCAAATTAGATTATAAAAAAAGACTAGTTTCGGCTGAGGGGGCTCACAGCCTGGGTGAGATATTTGTACCTCCTCCAGAAAACTCTTGTCACATTGGTTCTGCTCCCAACGCACGCTCCTGTGCGCACATTAAACACGGCAGTGCGGAAACCACAGAATAAAGCCACACTCAGGGAGAATGAAAACCTCCTGAAGCCAAAATACGCACATCTTTACATCTTTTCAAGACGTGAGAGCCCCACACAGTTTTTATAGGGTGCGTGCCGTACACGTAACCATCCGTCCATCGACAGACACCTGACGTAGTACCACGACTGACCTGTGAGAGGCAGCAATCTGCCGAAAGGGACACAGACCGGCAGGAAATGGCTCTTCAGATTTCAGATTCGCCTCGTCAAAGTCAGCATTTGTCGTCTGCCTAACACTCAGCTACCAGCGTGCTTGAACGCATCATCACATGAAAGTGGTCCTGTTAAGACACAAAGGAAGGAGACAGACACAGTGTTGTTCATCATTCTGTGTGCGTTATATGAACAAATACTCCAAGTGAGATATGATGTGGAAATAAAGTGAATGGTGAGTGCGAGTTTTGTCATGTTATTAGATCAATATTGATTTTGAAATGCTATTATCTCAACTCCTTCTCAACTGGTGGGTCGGGACCCAACAGTTGGTCGCAGACCCATTCTGTGTGGGTCACAGACAAGTCAAAAATATGTATTTAAAATATTTGTATTTAATAAATAAAATAATAATAATAAAATAAAATATTCCATTTAAATAATATCACATTAAAATCAAAAGTTAAATAATAAAAACATACCACAGACTATCAGATATTTTACATAATGTAAAGAAATTGTATTTAATAAATAAAATAAAATATTCTGTTTAAGTAATATCCAATTAAATTAAAATATTAAATTAAATAATAAAAACATACTGTACCTCAGACTATCAGAAGATATTTAATGTCATTTTAAATATTTGTATTCTAAAATACATTTTCAAATATAATTAATATAAAATTACAATAAATATTTTATTGTAATTTTCTGGTAGCCTGATTATGATTTTATAATTTTTTTAAACACATATTTTAAATATTAAATATTTTTATTTTTACAAATATTTCTTTTTCCTTCGTACATACAAATATTAACTATTTTTTTTGTAATTGATACTCTTCTTAAAATTGTGCTGTGAAATACTGTACACGTTTGCACATATAATGGGGAGTAGTAGCAGTGTGGAGGTTTGGAGGTGTTTGCGATGATGTACTGGAAGATGAAGGGTTAACTGGGTTTCTTGCTTTAGCAATAATGGTATCCATCCCCAATTCTGTAATGCACGCATTGTTATATTATGTTATTGATGCTTTGTATCATTTTGACGTGATAGTGGTATTAGGAGGTGGATTGGGGCACTTCATTCCCCACTCAAGGCCCAGGTACCCAATACCTCCTTCCTGAAACATTTTTCCCCAAATATTGGTCCACTGAGCTTTCTCCCTCTTCACTGTGTCTTTGACCCCAGGACACATTGCGGGAGTGCCCGCCAGACCACGGCATCGATGTGGACTACGCCTGCAATCCCAGCCTTCAGTTTATCTCGCCCATGTACTTTGTCTCCTTCGTGCTCACCGCCCAGTTCGTGCTCATCAACGTGGTGGTGGCCGTGCTGATGAAGCACCTGGACGACTCCAACAAGGAGGCCCAAGAGGAGGCGGAGATGGATGCAGAAATTGAGCTGGAGCTGGCCCAGGGCACCCTCTGTTGCATGGGCGCCCCCGGCTGCGGCAGCGGGGCAGACAAAGGCGCGGTGGCCGCTGGATCGGTACCCGGCGTCGAGGCCAAGAGGAAGGACGGACGAGGAGGAGGGAGGACGCATATGGCAGCCACGTACAACACCGCCGACTCCAACCGACCGTTGTACTCACCAGCACAAGTAAGTGTCCCTCTCTGTGTGTGTGTGTGTGTGTGTGTGTGTTTGCTTTGAAGAGCCTACAGTATAGGGATAAAAATCAGCAGGATGTGCACGGGATAGAGTCATGACTTGACTGCACTTAGGCATACGACTTGTTGGTCCCTCCCCTTTTTGTTTTCACGCACGGTCTGACGCTCCTTCATGGTGCAAGTTGCTCATGGTGATATGAGCACACATTCAGATGACTCACTGGCTGCCTTTCACCTCCCGTTCACATGGAGCCATTTTTAGCTCCGTGTTGGCTGACAAAGGAACTTATTGCAGACGAGGGAAAACGCGGCGAGCGAATCCTCCGCGTCTCTCATTCGTTATCTCTCTCTCTCTCTCAAGTGATTTGCGGTAAGGGATCTGGCAGACCGCTGCAATTTATTCAGTCGCCTGGTTTAGTGGGGGTGTGTGTGTTTAGTGGAGTAAGGCTGAAATGAGGAAGTGGGCACACTAACGTTGCTGCAGTGCTTCAAAATATACACACATTGTCACCGTCCCGAGATGTGGAATCAGGCAGAGGCACAAATGTTGTTTGTCTGATTTAAAAAGAGAGAGCAGTTTAGTGTTTTAAACGAAGATGCTGGTGACCACAAATGAAGACCCTGGAGTTTAGTTGCAGCGTTTATCTTCATGAATATGCGGTAAAAACTGTCATGGCAGAACACAAACTCCATTACAAGCACAAATAAAGTGCATCATATTTTCAATAAAAACTCAAATGAACCATGAATTATTCATCTAAACAACTTGTAATCACTTAACAGCATATAAATATTTTTAGCAGAATTTACTTCAACCCATACACGTATTTATTTAAACAGAGAAATGCCTTAAGGGCAACACAAGCAGATAGAAACTGAGCCATTACAAACACAAACACTGAGCTTATTCGTTCACATTTCAACAAAGTAAGCATTAATACACAAACGTTATCTGAATAAACCATAATATAATGAAACTTACGGCATTCCTGCCTGATAATTCATCTTGTAAAGCATTTAATTTTTGCTTGCAAGCTATCTTGTTTATTAATCAAAACCGGAAGTGCGTCGTCAGAAACCGGAAGTACATTTTAGCGATAATATTCAGAATAAAAACTTTAAAGAAAACACACACTTTACTTATTTAAACAACTTATCACTTTTAATAACACAAATATTTTTGGCATCATTTACTTCAACCCATGAACTTATTTATTTCAGAGAAGCTGTCTCCTGCAAGACATCTCATTTATTACCAAAACAGGAAGTGCATTTTATCCATAATTGTTTTCATCAAAAGTTTTTTAAAAAACATCAATTATTAATCAATTATTAATCTAAACAACTTGTAATCACTTTTTAACAACATCAAATATTTTAAGCATAGTTGACCTCAACCCATGAGCGTATTTATTTTAGACAAATGACAACACAATCGGATAGAAACTGGTTAGAAAAGGTCAGCTAGATCAACAAGTAGGATAGTAAAATACAGTGAAACATCGACCTCCGATTTATTCAGCTGTCAAAAAATAAAAATACTGGAAATAGAATTTAGATTAATGCATCCAGAAGACCCGCCTGAAGAGGTGGCCTCATCTTGGAGTTTAGCGGAAAGCATCGGTAAGATTACGCACCGATAATCCTCCCAATCCGGCTGCTTTACAAGATTAAATTGATCGATGAGATCCATCCAGTTCTCGGGGCAATCTTCTGCACTGTGCCATTACACTCTGAAGTTTTGGCTGTGGTGAAACACTTGTTAGAGATGCGCGCGCACACACACACACACACACACACACAGTGAGTTAGAAAGGGTAAAGGAAATAGGAGAGATAATAGCTCAGCCAGTGACAGTCAGATAGTGGTTGTAATTAATTTCAGCTCTCGCTCTTTCTTTCTCTCAACTCCCAGCAGACGGGCCCTATTGTTGTCCACTAATACAGTTATTAATGGAGGCCAGTGCATAGGCCGCCGCAGTCAATCAAACACTGTTTTTATACACAGCCACCTACAGTATCTTGCAACTGCCCCTGCTCTGTGTGCGCGTCCACCTTGTCGCCAAACTCAGGCATTGTTGCGTCATTCAATGTACGTATTTGTGTTATTGGGGAGGATTAGGGTTCACTGAAAATAGAAAATGTTCAAATTGTGAGGACAAAAGGAATGTGAAGTTGAGATGTTAAGACAAAAGTCCAACATTGGGAGAATCAAGTTGTAAACTGAATGAGAAAATGCAGCCGCTGATGCAAACCTTGTTCCTTTAACAGCTTGTTTTTTATTGGCCTGCGGAACATCAATCAAATTCAACCAAAAACACCCCAGCAAAAATGGGGAAAATAGAGCAAAAAGGCAACATGTAAAGAGTAGAAGCTGAAAGGTGGATACTAATAACTAACAATAACACAAGGCTTTGTCTTTAAAACTAAATGCATGAATGCAAACTACTAAAAAATCAATACCATATAAATATATAAATATAATATTTGTGTATACCAAGGAAGGAGATGCCAATCAAAAATATATTTTCAATAAAATTGTAAATTCAAAATAAAATACACATGCTTCATAAGATTACATAAAAATATGTAAAGTAATTTTTGGACCTATTTTCGTATAATAAAATATTTCATGTAAATCTGAAGTATTTATTTTAATGTATTTTAAATGTATTTTTCCAATGGTAGATTTTCAAATAACGTGAAATATTTCTCATAGGCTGAGGTATGTTTTTATCATTTCATTTTATTATTTAAATCAAATTCAATTGTATGCTATTTAAATTAATTATTTAATTTTATGATAATTATTTTCATTCTTAAATGCAAATATCTTAAATGTACATTTTTTACTTGTTGGCCAGTCCAGGGTGTACCCCGCCTCTCGCCCTAAGTCAGCTGGGATAGGCTCCAGCATACCCACGACCTTAGTGACAATAAGCAGCATAGAAGATGCATGGATGAATGTTTGACTTGTTGCCTGTGACCCACCCAGGATGGGTCTGCGTCCCACTTTTGATTCCCGACCCACCAGTTGAGAAAGACTAGATTAGAAAGTACTGTACAGAAACAGGAAGTAAACAAGGAACAACAACAACAAGGAACTCTCCCAATGCTAACATGTGTGAGTCTGTATTATGTCTTATACAGTATGTCTTATTTTACTCTTATGTCTTCTATATGGGGTGGGAGTGTAAAGGTGACTATAGGGGTGTTATTTCATGTCTAGAGGTCTCTAATCATGTTAAAACCCATACTTACTCATACTTACCCAACCCATACTTAGGTCCTAAACAGGTTTTCTGTGGTCTAACTAGGAAACTGTTCCACGTATAAGTAAGGAATTCTGGTGTGGAACCAGTTAACCGCGATAAATGAGGGATTACTGTATTTTTTTTGTGTGCAAAGTTAGCCTAATAGTCCAAAGAGACGATGAAAGGACAAAAAAAGGAGCTACAAATGGGCCTGATGATGGGAACAGACAGTATCTCTTAAAAGCAGTTCTTTTGTGAGTTGCAGGGGGTGAACAAAAACACCGATTGAGTCTTAAGTGCTTGAAATGTAATAAAGCCCAGGGCACAAAGCAAATGCCTAAATCTTCAAGTGTCACATGAAGGTAGTGCACTAAGCAAATGAGGCGATATATCAGGTGTATCGCAGCACGAGCCGTGCTGAGAGGGAAAAGACGTCGCTTGGCTAATGAGGGTTTCAAGTGTGCGAAGCCTTTTCTCCAAAGAGATTCAAACAGTCAACAGAATCCGTCTGGAGGATTTGTGGTGGATTATGACACGACACAGTTGTTGAAAATGCTCTTTTTTCATTCCTGTTTTTCAAAAATGACGGATGCTGTGCTTTCCTTTGGAACCCTTACGACTGTCTTTGCATTTCCCTGCGTGTTCTCTGTCCTCGCATGTCGGCATGTGCACACCTTTGTGCCTGCGTTGTGTGCTATTCTGGTCTGCTGGCCCCGCGTCCCTGTATGTATGTACGTACGTACGTACGTACGTGTGTGTGTGCGTGCATATGTGTGTATGTATGTGTGTGTATTCCAGGAGAGCCAATGGCTGGACAGCGTATCTCTCCTGATCAAGGATACATTAGAAGGGGAGATGCTGATGATCGACAATCTCTCTGGTTCTGTCTTCCACCATTACTCCTCCCCTCCACTCATCTGTAAAGACTGCAGGGGCCACCCCCAAGAGGTACCACCCCCGTGTGACGTTAAGAACACGTGCACATATGCAGCACACATGCACATGTGGAGCGGAACCGCCGGCCTCCCTTTGTTGCTTAAACGTACAAACCATGGAGAAACCATGGACGGTCATGGCCTCGGTTTTATTTGTTGTCAAATCGATAGAAAATAAAGATTGAAGAGTTTTATTGTCATGTGCACAGTAAAACAGCAGTTATACTATGCAGTGAAATTCTAATTCTGTTCATTCTCCCAAGAAAAGAAAGACAAACACAAGAACAAGAATAAGAACATAAGAAACATAAGTAACAATAAATTAAGCAACAACAGAAGAGACATTAATACAAATAAATAATACAAATAAATAAATAAATAAATAAATAAATAAAGTGCTATGAGCGTGTGCATCAAATGTAATCAATTATGGAAGCCCGTTTCCGCCACTGCAAGACAAAAAAGGTCATTATTAGGAGACAAAGTCATAATTAGGAGATAGGGAAGTCATAATAATGAGATCAAAAATATCTAAATTATGATCTAAAATTCATAATTATTAGATAAGAAGTCATAGTTATGAGATAAAAATTCAAAATAACATTAAAAAGTCATAATTATGAGATTTAAAAATCCAAATTATGAGATAAAGTCATAATTATGAGACAAAAATGTCATAATTCTGAAATAGTCATAATTATGAGATAAAAAGCCAAAATGATGTGTTTAGTCATAAGTATGAGATAAGAGGTCATAGTTATGAGATAAAAAGTTGAAATAACGAGATTAAAGTCATAATTAGGAGATAAAAGTTGAAATTATGACATAAAAAGTCATGATTATGAGAAAAGGTCAAAAGTAGGTGATAAAGTCCAAATTATGAGATAAAATTTGAAATTATGAGATGAAAAGTCATGCTGTTGAGATTTTTAAAAAGTGATAATTATGAGAGAGGAAAGTCATAATTGTGAGCTAAAAAGTCCGTATCATGAGATACAAAGTGATAAATATGAGATAAACAGTGGAAATGATGAGGTAGAAAGAGTGTCATGTGACCAGTGAAAAGGCGGCACATGCTCAGTTTGTATCTCATTTCCACTTTTTATCTCCTAATTCCTCAAAGGTTGAACACAATCTGTTCCAAGATGCTTCGAAACTATTATTCCCATTAGAAATGATGGAAAGTAGAAATAATCTGTTCCAGTGTCAAACTGTCCCCATCTTATCAGCATAATTTGTTGTACAGGCAGTGATTTGTCATTTTTAACTGGCATACGACTGCTAACTGTCTTTAATGGCAATGGTTGGGTCACAGTTTCTACTTGTTTTCGGTAGGTTTTAGTATTGCTAGTCGCACAAGTGTAAAAAGAAGTTAACCACTGTAAAAGGTAAAACGCCCTCCCTTGACTTTGATAGTGAACCCCTGAAGTATCACACACTTGCGTTCCGCCCTGGGCTCGAACCAAGGTCCCGCTGAATGAGAGTCGAGTGTGCTAGCCGTCGAGCAAAAAGCCCGGACTGTCAGCTCGACGTCCAGCGTGACTCTCACACACACAAGAACAAGAACATGACACATTCCAGGCTTCATTCATCTGACAAATCACAGTGCATGGAAAGTGTGTATCCCAATGCATTGTGTAACTTTCCATATGAATGAGGCCCCTTCCCCCTCCCCCTGCATGTAACCCCCCCCCCCCCCCCCAAAAAAAAACGTGCATGTGTGCAGCTCTCTCCAACTACTTTCGGGTAACTTTGTCGACAGCAGGCCGAGCGTCGGAGATAAAAGTCAGCAGCATTTTGTCCCGTCCCAGTGTTGTCCATCACCGTGACAAAGTGCAGCGGGGGCCAGCTCGCGAGGAGCAATAACCGGCCTCCACGCCGTCTCACCTGTCAGCCGTGTTTTCTGCCTGTCTGCAGATGCTGTCAAACCATCAATCTCTCCTGCCTCCTCCTTTCCTTCCACACAGTCTCTCTCCGCTGTGTACTAACCTTTCATGGTGTGTTTGTGTGCGACAAGGTGGGTGTTCCTCACATGTGGTGTCCGTCCGTCACCTGTTTGGGGTTTTTTGGGGGTGTTTGAGGGCGACGCAAAGTTGCATTTGGGGTGCAATATCCAGGACATCCCCTGGGTGAGGCTGACTACATTTCAGTCTGCGGGGGGGGGGCACATTCCACATTATGTCTGGTGGTGGTATTTTTACAGCACACAGGAGCTACTTTTAAACAGCGTAACGTTTTGCTTGGAAACCACAGCCAAAGGAGACCACAACACCCCCCTGATTGGAAATAGCATGCACAATATGCTGTGCTGTGATTGGCTGCATGGTTTGGTGTAAAGGAAGTGGCATTCTTTTGACAAAATTGTCTGTTCTCAGGAGAAACGAACAGACTTTTATGTCAAGTTTTATTTTTCCCGCAACCAATTGAAATTATGCCAAAATATTTATGCCAAATATTATGCCAAATTGTTGACTATACCCACTGTAGGATGTGAATAACTGAGGTGACTTCCTTGCACCAGATCAGGATGGCGGAGATCGAACAGGCGTCGCTGAAGTCGGAGCAACTCAACTCGGACAAGTCCTCGTCTCCCGCCCTGCTGGACGACCTCAGCTTGGACGAGCACGCGGCCTACCAGCTGCTGGTGCGAGAGAGCAAGGTGGGTGAGGGCAGGCTGTTGTGGCACGCTCGTGTCACCAAAATGCAATCGCACAACACGTCAACACACATGATGCACAAAGTAAGCTACGTACTGCACCATATGCGGTGTATACAGTATATGTACTGCGGTGTATACAGTGTATGTACTGCGGTGTATACAGTATATGTACTGCGGTGTATACAGTGTATGTACTGCGGTGTATACAGTGTATGTACTGCAGTGTATACAGTGTATGTACTGCAGTGTATACAGTGTATGTACTGCGGTGTATACAGTATATTACTGCGGTGTATACAGTATATTACTGCGGTGTATACAGTGTATGTACTGCGGTGTATACAGTGTATGTACTGCGGTGTATACAGTGTATGTACTGCGGTGTATACAGTATATTACTGCGGTGTATACAGTATATTACTGCGGTGTATACAGTATATGTACTAATTTGGTTTTTCCTGTAAATTTAGTGGGTGTGGCTTACACACCGGAATTGATGGTATTGTCCTTCAGCTGAAGAGTAAATGAAATCAAACGAGCGTTGATGTGATGATGATATTGAAAGGCAGGGCTAATCATGACAATTATAGGATTGTAGAGTACATATTTAGGTTCCTGTGAGGGCACTCCTGTTGCCTGTAATGAAAACCATTTTGACAGCCCTGCTCTGGAGACGTTAAGCAGACGCGTGTCACGTCGATCACATCCTTTGAGTCTTGGGACGTCTTAATGAATCAACCAATTAGGGTTTGCATCGCCTGGAATCTTAATTCTTCGTCTTACCGTGACATTTTGGAAGGTGCATGACCTTGGTGTGGAAGAGTGGCTGGCCCGTCCCACCAGCAGATGAGTGGAAATGGAGAACAATCAACGTAATAATGTTGGAGTTTCTTTGCGCTGATTGTTGTGTGGCACATCTGTCCTGCATCCCCACAAGCGTAAACACCAACATTGCATCGCAGCTCACTGATTCATGTCTTTATTCATTCCGGAAGGCAAAAGCACAAAGACCATTAGGACTGTTTTCATGCTCTCGTCCCTCTGGTGCAGCATAAAGATCAGCTTCCAGAGGGCCCTTCATCTCCGCCTCGATCATGTGTAGATCTATCTCGTCTCTGTCCACCATCCCCACATAAATACATCTCTCCACCACTTGCTATGCCCTCTTCCTCTTTTGGGCTTTGGGCTCCTGTTGTAATTGTGCAACTCCCCGCCGCCCCGTAGCCCCTTTATCTCCGTCCCTTATCATCCATCCTTTCTCCTCCTTAATTGGGTAATACGACGTGTTTCTGGATGGCGAGATAAGCCCGCAATCAGCAAACATTTCTGGGAAGCTACAGCTCATTAGGGGAAACGCTGCAGCGGAGAGGGGAAAGATTTAAAGCCAGTCTTGGGTTGTCTTTGGTTTGTCTTGGTGTTAGGAGCTCTACTGACGCCGGGCGCCTCGTTCATTGTGGATACGATTGCATTGGGGACCATTCGCTCACGCCTTTTTATTTTTAAACTCATAACCCATTCAAACCGAGTAGTTGCTTTTAGAGGACAACAGCCTTTTTGAGACGTCAAATACTGGAAAACGCTGGAAACTGAACACGCAGTAAAAAGTGACCTTTAGTAGCGTTTGTGCTTACAGTGCATCTCCATACAACGTGATGGCGTATATCGATGCTCTGATATCAAGGTTCCCTTGACTGGTATTGATTATGATATTGATATTTTGGCGACAGGCATGGAATGAATCATGCTACACTTTCTATCATAAGTGGTGGTGTGTTAATAGGAAATAGTATTTTAAAACGGCTACGGACTCAAGCTGGGGTGTCCACAATGCAGCCCCTGGCTATTTTTTAGTGGCCCCCAGCAATGTCCACGCTAGACATAATTAGTGTTCCTGATGAAACAGCACTGCGGTCTAAAATAAATTAATATAAGTTGCACATTACTACATTATTAAAAAGTGCAGTACTGGCCTGGCATGCATATTACAGTATTACAGTATTACAGTACGCCCAACAAGGCATCATATTGGATAACAAATAGGAATACATTTCTTCTCATTACTCATCCTTTACAAGCTCTCATGGGGGGGAAGCTGAACAATGTTAATGAACATCATCATTAATCTGTATTTGAATCATCGCTTTGTAGCGCAAACAAAGGGTTCAGGGTCATCATTGCTGATACAAATCCAAGCAAGTCAACTCATTCCATCCTGGAAGTATTGCATGTCAGAACCTTCTCTCCTCGCTTCCAGGGAAAATGCGGCAGCAGCAGCAGCTGCTCCTGCAGCTCCGAAGAGGCGGCTGGTGGAGGGAGTCAGCTGGTCCACCAGACTGTAGTCCAGGGCCAGGTCCAAGGACTGGGCCACCTCTCCAGGACTCTCTGCCAAGTGGAGATGGAGCTGCAAGACGTAGAAATGCAAACAAATCCACCATGCTCACCTTACTACAGCCCCAGTGAGTCAATGATCTGCACAAATGGACGACTGCTAACTTTCTGCCATGTACGCGTTTTGCAGTTTGCTAAATCGTAAGGGAGTCACGATGCATTCGCTAAGACGGTGGTTCTCAAATGGTGGCTCGGGCCTAAAGGTGGGTTGCGGATCCATCCTGGACGGGTCGCAGACTGCAAGTCAAAAATTCTATGAAAATATTTAATACACAAGTCATGTCTGACTTCAAGTGAAAAATCTCATTTTCTGGTCTTTGATTAGAATTTTAGTGTATGCGTTATTTGTATGCATGCACGTAGCGTCTTCTTCCTCATTTCCTTCAAATGCCTTCAGGAATTCCTCAAAAGGCACTTTGGACATGTAAAAGTACATGATATTCATGTTTCTAAAGATGACTGGCGAGTTAAAAACAAAAAAACAAATACAATTGCTTGGCTTGACTTCAATACAAGAACAAATAGAAATAATTACAAAAATAAATGAAGGCATAGATAAATAAAAATAAAACGGGGAAATAACAGAATAAATAAAAATGACGTAAAAGTGTAAAAAAATAATACAAATAAATCAAAATGACAAGTGAAAAAATAACAAAATAAATTCAAATGACTAAATAACAATAAAAGAAATAAAAGTGTAAGAAATAATACAAATAAAAATTACTTAAGTGTAAAAAATCTTAAAATAATTAAAATGACTTGCGTCAAAAAGGGACAATTGTAAAAAAAAATTTTTTAAAAAGACATAATGACATATACAAGTGTAAATAATTTCAAAAAATAAAATGACTTAAAAATGTAAATAGGAATAAAATAAAAAATGGCTTAAATAAAAGTGTAAGAAATAATACAAATAAAAATGACAATTGCAAATGATAAAAATACATTAAAATGACAAAGTGTAAACATAAAAAAATAAATAAAAATGACAAGTGTAAAAAAAACAAAATAAAAAACAAAATAATGAATGAAAATGACAAAAGTGGGTTGTTATTTAATGACCATTCGGTGGGTGGGTCCCAGGTTGAGGGTGGGTGGGTCCCAGGTTGAGACCGTTTGAGAACCCCTGCACTAAGAAGCAACAACTCGAGAACCAATGCATTTTTATTGGTGGGCGTGCATTCCCGTCTGTAGGCGGGGTTTCCAGCAGCAGCAACAAGGAAAGGAACACAGAGGGAGGAGGAGGAGGAGGAGAAGAAGCCAGCGGCGTCTCCCCGCTACTCCCGCTGCCAGGAGCCACCATCCCAGCACCTCCTCGCAGCAGGAGCCTGAGGTTGTCAAGGGGCCTTAGGTTGACCTCCCCGGCTTCCTGGGCTTCATTCCGCATCCCTGGAGGCCATAGCAAGATGCTCTGCACTCAGGTAGGGCGGGGGGAGGACTGACAGGAGCATCCAGAAGTATCAAAGCACTTTGAGCAGTAATTACCCCAACTGTCTTTTGTGTGTGTTCAGTACCCGTCCCACAGTGACTCATCGCTTGCGACTGGCAGCTCTGAAGGCAGCCTGCAGACCACCCTGGAGGAAGGACTGAGCTTCAGCATCTCTCCGCCACAGAACATGGACTTGCCAGCAGCTCCTTTACCACACGAGTGCCCGCCGCGTGAGGACAACACTAGCGTGTCTTCCCCGGTCCAGACGTTGAGACTGAGGCCGAGCCCCTCGTCGGCGCTCACCCTCCAGGCCACCGTCGGCCAGCAGCGAAGCCAAAGCAGCGGGCGAGGCAGCACAAGCCCGGGCTTCACCCGAGATGACTCCATTGACCCTTCAGATGAGGACCTGGGCATTGTAATCGGGTCGTCCAGTCAAGCGGGCAACAGTGAACACTTGTCAGAGACGATGAGCAGCCTGTCGCTGACATCGCTGCTGTCTCCCGGCCCCCCAGCGTGTCCTGGAGGAGCGGTGAAGAAGTGCAACAGCACGGGAAGCCTGGACCAAGGGGGGATGCTGCTGTCGTCCCGAGGAAGGGAGACCCGCAGGGAGATTCTCGGCCTGGAGCTTATGGACCCCCGGGGTTTCTTGGCCAACCCTTGGTCGGGGGTGTTAGCCGAGGCGAGAAGAGGAGATGGAGATGACCTCGGAGACGGGTTTAGAGGAAAGAGCTCAAGCCAAACCACAGTCGGGCCTTTTCGCAGAAACAGATGAAACCTACTGCTCACTTGGTGTCTCCTTTCCTCGCATAGGAATCCTTTGCTGTCCCCTTTGCACTCTCTCTGCTCCCCACCGACGCCAGAGAGGCTTGATGGCACATGAACCCTCATCTTTTCCACGTTGACCCCCTCCATACATTTGTGATGAACCCAAGACCTATTTTGTGCAACCCGGGGTTGAGGGGGGTGTGGTGGTGTGGTTGTAGCCTGCGAGGCCTAAGGGCTAGGGGATCTGCGCCATTGGGGGGGGGGGTTCTGTGAGAGGAACCCCTCGGTACCAGGGCGCTCAAGCAAGAGTTTCAACTCACAGAGGCATGAGAATCCAAGCCAGGTCGTGTTCACCGATGCAAAAAAACAACAAAAAACAACAAAAAAATGGAGCTATCCAAACTGAAACCCAAGCCAACAGACTTGTTTTTGATTTGTTTGTGTGTGAGGCAGTGCAACACGTCCATGGGGAGGGACGGATGGGGGGAGGCTTGCAGATGACGAGGCTAAAGGCAGACTAGAGACATGGTGACATGTCAGGTCATTAGTTTTGGCCGGGAAAGCAGAAAGCGGATCTAATATCCATCTGTTCCGGCAGACGGAAACAACGGGTCCCACCCGCTCACTGGCGCAAGACCTTCTGCTGACATGACAGTAAAATCCGGGGTGGAGGAGAGTTCACCAGTGTGTGTGTGTGAGTGTGTATGGGGGGGGGTGTAGGTGTGCATGTGTGTGTGGGGGGGGGGGGGGGGGGGTTGTAGGTGTGCATGTGTGTGTTTGGGGGGGGTTGTAGGTGTGTGTGTGTGTGTGTGTGTGTGTGTGTGTGTGTGTGTGTGTGTGTGTGTGTGTGTGGAGAAGAGCACTGCCTCAGGCACCCGAGGTTTTGAATTCAACACCTTTCATTTGCCTGTGTTTTTTTGGGGGGGGAATGGGAGGTAAAAAGGTAAGATTGCGGATTGTTTTCCCATCTCAAGCGTCTCTCACGAAATCGGTTGGACCTCTTTGTAGCCAGTGAGACTTAAAGCACACTCCTTCCTCTCACCACAAAGGGACCTTGACTTGCATGATGGAAATGCATTGAAACATCTGATTTTGTTGTTTTTACTTCTATACAAATTCTATACAAATGTGTGCGTGTCGGGTGATGACTGCGTGACGCCATGCAAGTTGTGGACGTGTACTTCCTCACACTTTCTGTTTTAAGTCCATTTGTCCAGCGGTGGCTTTTATGGATTTTTTTAGGTGCGTGCAAAACAGTGACGCAAAGAAAAACCCTCTTAAAGGTCACTGAGATGAGTTATCAACTTTGCTGAAAGGGATACTTGGGATTTATTGACATGAAGTTGTATGACATCCCCATCAGCAGTGTACTACAGCGACGGTGACTCACCCCCCCACTTGGTCCCGCCAGTCCAGTTCTGGTCGGAGATCCGTGACGAGGAACGTGTTCTGTGTTCTGATTGGCTGTAGACCATTGTCAATCAATCTCCTTCGTGCAAGACTGCCCGTTTCCTGTTGTCATACATGCTGAATGTAGGCAGAAGTTACGCGGCTGTTGGCCCGCCTGGAATACAGGAAATGAATCTTCAGTTCCTGGAGATCGACGAGGAGGAATATGTTTTAACGAGGATACAAAAACACTGCAGCCTAACGGCACCAGGACAAGTCACGATCCGAGGACTGAAAGATGTGAGTCGCTTAATTTCTTGTCTAATCTCGTAAGTTGATCATTCAAATTCAAACAAACTTTGAACTTTGAGTGTTTAAAGAAGAGAGAAATGTGATCAAATGTTCATGCCTGTAAAGTGTATGGTGAGGCTTTTGCAGCCTTAAACCATATGTAATAATGTTACAAAAATAAAGTTGGCTACTTTGCGGATTTCACTTATTGCGGGCTATTTTTGGGAACCTATCCCCCGTGGTAAACGAGGGCACACGGTATTTGTCTCCCGCTGTAGAACACTACGTCCCGCTGTGCCATCATACGGCGGGAGTAAGTATAACGGCAAGCAATTTGTGAGGTCCAATTTTTTTATTTTATTTTTTTTTTTTTTTAAGGAGGCATTTTAGTGATGCAAATGTTTTACTCTTAAGTAAGTCACTGTTGATGTCCTACACTGCTGATGGGGGTGTCATACAACTTCATGGCAAAAAATCCCAACTGTCCCTTTAAATATGTTCTATATTGTTTGTGTTTATGTTCTACGTTTTTTGAAAGGGAACGGTAAATTCATAAAAATTCCATTTGTGTACGTGGCAGGCGCCACGATGGTCTGAACGCCTTAGAAAAGGGGCGTTTCCCAAGCGACGTCGGCGAAGGCGCAGCTCTCATCTTAAGCAGAGTAAACGAACATGAGGATGGACGAGACAGAGGATGTTTACAGTCATTAGAGCAAAGATCTGAGCCATGTGAATAGTTTCCTAGGAGGAAGAAACATCTGGAGATGAAATAGAGAACTTGCAGAACAGGAATTAAGCCGTATTTATTGGAACCACGGCCGATGGAGCTAGCATGTCTGATGTGGTGTCCGATGAAGACTGGTCAGCGTCAAACACAGAGTGGTAAGTGTAAACTACCTTGGAGTTGCTTATCCTTCAATTATTGTTTTAAATCAGCTTCTTAATGAGCATAAAGGGGTCTTTAGAGCTTTTTTTATTGTGTATTTTGTGGCCGTTGCGGGCCGGCCCCCCACTGTCAACATACTGTATGGCTGTGAAAGTATGTTTTATAACGTGTACAATGCTTTCAATGCTTGTCGCTATGGTGGCATATTGTTTACAATACAATATGTACGGTACATAAGGCAGGACTTACTCTGCTCTGTGGCAACTTTGACGCCATTCTGTATAGCGTCCGAATAGCATCCTAGCATCCAAAATGCGTTGATAGCGTACTTTCAAGCCAAAAAGTGTTGCTTCATGGCAGTCTTCAGTGAAATGAACAAGAGGCGGTGGTCCATTTGTCTCCCGTTCTCTGCACTTCCTTTGCTCATTGTAGTCTTAAACCTTCTTCTTTTGGGAAAGAAAAGAAACTTACAGTATCACTCGGAGACGATGAACATCCGGCGGCAACCCGACATTTTGGCACGACTACTATTTTGATGAAAAATATACCGAACGAAGTCGGCGAGCTGCCTGCTGAAGGGTTTGTTTACTCGGCGTTGGCTGAGGGCTGCGGCGTCGCCGATGCCCCTTTTCTAAGGTGCTCAGTCCATCGCGTTGCCCGCCACGTACAAAAATGTAATTTTTACCAATTTACTGTTTTTTTTTACCAATTTACAGCCACATGTACTCGCCTGGTCAAAGGTCAAGGTTGTTTGGTTTTGCAGCGCCGTCGTCCGGCGTCGTCGTCTGTTCTCCCAACAGCGTCCAACACGAGCTGGTGTCTTTTTAAAGCAGGGGCATCCAAACTTTTTCCACCAAGGGCCCCATCGTGAAAAATGAAAGTTTGATATTTTGTAAAGCAAAGCTAAGAAGTTTTCTATATTTCAAAGAAAAACTGCACCCCAGTTTTGTGATATACTGTAGCTGAAAACGCCGATGATTAGTATCAACTTCACTCTGCTTCTTTTTTAGCTTTCCAAATATTTCAACTGTCTTCTCAAAATAATTTTTGTGATGATTTTCTACTCATGCAGCGAAGTTAGCAAGGTTAGCTTCCCCCAACCCAATTCTCCAAAAGTTGATTTTGTTTTGTCATATTATGACTTCAGAAAAGACATTAAATAATTCATTCAATTCAAAATAAACCAATTTTCCTTTAATAGTTCAGCTCCCTGCTACCAAAGTGATGTCATTTTTCCTCAAAGTGTATTCCTGTGAGAATACACTTTTTACTCGGAATGTTTTCACTTCAGTCTTGTCAAATTTTCCAGTTTTGCTGTTTTCTTGTCGAAACACGACGGCTCCCGGGCCGCATTTTGGACACTCCCGTTTGAATGCATAATAACTTTGGGCTTTTGCGTGCCCCTAAAATGAGATTTGATCTTGACTCCCGTGTCCTCGATGTTAACATTGTTCCTCGTTTCTCCAAAAGAAAGAGGACGTTGGTGTGGGGTTTTTGTTTTCTTTTATCATGCAAAATCACTTGGTGTGCATGTTTTAAGATGATTCAGGTGCGGCGACGGCTTCTTCCTGATCTTTCTGTCAGTGAACTGTACTGTATGTCATGATGATGATGATGATGATGATGATGATGATGCCTGAGAGTAACACGTTTAAGGTTAAACACAAAAACAACCAAGGGCTGTTTTAGCTTGAAAAGAACATTTGTCCTCCTGTCTTTTCGGAGACAAACGTCCATGAACGTGGCAACAAAGGTTGAAGCCTGACTACACAGCAATAAATGTTCTACGTGTCCGCCCTGAATGCCTGACCCCGCCTCCTTTTAGCCCTTTGCCATATTTCACATGTGAATCACATGATTTCACATGAAATACATGTATTTAAATACATTGATTTAAAATATATATCATAGTAAAATTATGAATACATGTATTTCAAATATATTTCTTTGAAAAATATTTAAAATAGGCTATTTTAAAGAATATTTTGGAAAATTTGAAATATAAATACGTTTAAATTTAATTTAAAATCAATATATATTTTAAATATAAACTAATTGCTTTAAAATTTAGTTATTTGAAATATATTCAAAACATTTGTGCAATTTTAAATACATTAAAATATTTATTTAAAATATATAATATTTTAAATATAAATAATTGTATCATATTTATTTAAAATATAATTTAAATGTTTGTATAATTAAACATTTATTTAAACTATATTTAATATTTGGGTACAATATTTAAACTATATATAAAACAAATATACTGTATATTTGTTAAATGTAAAATATAAAATTTATTTAAAATATATATTTTAAATATAAATGTGTAGTATTTATTAAACACATTTAAACCATTTAAAAAATATATCAGTACAAATTTAAATATAAATCAATGTATTTCAAATGTATTTTAGATATAAATTTATATTTTAAATATGCATATATTTTGTAAAAATATTAAAATGTCTTTAAACTGTATTTTAAATATGTGTAAAATGTTTTCTTGTAGACAAACCTTTTGATATTTTTTGTGTATTCTCTCAATAGAAGTACTACTTCTTTTTACTATGATAATAAACACATTGTTGCAGTAATACTTCCCTGGCAGTCACTGTTAGGAGAGCATTCACACCTGCAATAAAAGCCTGTTGTTCCGGCGATCGCCTCTGGTGCTTGTGTGTCTCACCGAGCTTTACGGTAGCATTACTGACACCTAGTGGCCGGTGGAGAATACTACGCATCGTCGCAACGCCTTTGAATGCCTTATTTGTAATTTGTTCATTCAGCCATTTTTATGCTTGAAAATGCTTCATTAATGTAAAAAATGTAGTATGTGTATTCTTTGCGTCGTAAAAGGCTGATCGGTGTGATTTCATTTTGAAAAATGGTGCTGCTGAAGTTCCTGGTCACCACCGGGTCACTCGGTCTGGATAAATCCTAAACATGTCATCATGCCAGAGCCACTTTTACGAGCTCTCGTGGGTGCGGAGCAGCGCTTTTTCCCACCCCCCACTCCACTCCTGACAGGCCAGCACGCGGGCGGGCTCCGCTAATCTTCCCTCCATCTTCTCCCGCGTGGACGGGCGGCGTGTTCCCTTGTAGCTCCCAGTGTGCGTCACAAAGCCTGTCAAAGGATCCGCGCTAATGGCTCAAGGTTATCCCAAACTGCCTCCAGGTGTCCCACCGACGCCGCACCCTTCCTCCTTCACCTCAGCAGCGCTTGCAAGGAGAGAGAGAGGCGGGGGGGGCTCGGGAACACTGCTGACGCTGCGCTTTCATCGTGATGGATTGTTGACAGCTTTCCTCAACACCTGGCCCCGCTGCTCTGGAAGATAAAACCCCCAAAAAGTGAACAATGTTGCATAAACGGGCTTTACGCTGTGGATGATTTATTCAGTCACGAACGGCGGCGGTTCGACGACAAGACTGGAGCCGTCACGTCTCCTGCTCGGATTTAGGCTTCTGCAATTTCCCGCGACACGGAAAACGAATTTTACGCTTGGCAAAACGTCGATGATGTTTCACAGGAATCGTCTTAGTGCCGCAAAACAGGACGAATGACAAAAATCACTAAGAATATGCACGCATGACCTCTGTTTGACTCCACCGCGCCTTACGACGGCCTTTTCAGCAAGAGGGAATACGTTTAGGACACTTCGGGGAAAATTGGCATGGCTGGATGCATCTTGCTCCAAAAGACATTTTTTGAAACCAAAAACAAAACAAGATAAGATAAGAACACACCGCCAGCTGGCACGAGCACGCACGCATGGAAGCCCCTTTACGACGCTCATTACATCCCGATGACGAGATAAAAAGTCACAATTAGGACTTAAGTTATGAAATAAAGTCATAATTATGAGATAAAAAGTCACATTTTTGAGCTAAACCTCAAAATAATGATAAAAGTCGAAATGATGAGATGAAAACTTTGAGATAAATCATAACTATAAGATCAAAAGTCCAAATGATGAATTAAAACGTTGAAGTTATGAGATGAAGTCATAGTTGAGATAAAAAGTCGAAATTATGAGATACAAACGGCACATGTGCTCAGTGCCATCTCATAATTATGAGATCCATGTCACGTCTTGTTCTTGGCATAGTGGCGATGACCCCAGTATGCAGAAAGCAGGCACTCGTGCAGGAAAAACTTATCTTTAATGATGGCTGCAGCGCAGCGGCAGGAACTCGATAAAGACGCTTTGCAGTAGCGTGTCAGGCTTACACAGACACCGACACCAAGGAACGAACGAACGAAGGAACGAAATGAACGGAATGCAACAACACAGAAGGATCCACGCACCTGAACTAAATAGGAACTCAAATTAGCAACAGGTGCAAGACATAAAGAAGAAAGCAAAGCAGGCGGACACAAACCAGGCAAAACAGGAAGTACTACCAAAATAAGAGCATAGAACAGGAACTAAGGCATAAAAGTGTAAACACACTAAACTGTCACGCAGGCTAACACATAGATCGTGACAATCCAAACTCAAAATTACCAGGGAAAAAATTGAAATTAGAATAATGAGAAGTCAAAAGTACGAGATTAAAAAGTCAATTATGAGATAAAAAGTTGAAATGATGAGCGAGAAATAAATTGCACACGTGCCTTCGTCACACGGCGCAGTTTCTATCTCATCCTTGTGACTTTTTATCTTCTAACTGACTTAACTCAACATTTCATCTCACAGTTTTAACTGTTTATCTCATAATTATGACTTTTTATCTCATAACTTAAGAGTTTTTAATCTCATAATTCTGAGTTTATCTTCCAATTTGAACGTGTAATCTCCAGGAGGGGCTTCCATGCGTGCTGTGTGCATGTTGGATGTGAAAGGAAGGCTAAAAGAACAAGAAGGGGTTGTACCAAAAACAAAGTGTATTTTTCCCAGTGAGGAATTGAACGTCATGTAAGACGAGCCTAACTGCGTCTGGCAACGAAGGCGATGGTATCCTGGAAGCGCTTGCTAGCCAACTGAAATCCGCCGCTGTGTGCATCGATTGTTGATGCAACACAAGAAGAAGCAGAAATAAATCACGTCTTCTTGCTGAGTACAAAAGGAAAGTTCACGTGGCGCATTTTGGAAGTGCTGCATTTGCAATAAACTTCTCCCTGCTTCGCTGCACAAAATAAAAGTCGTTCCTCCAAATCAGAGAGCGTGCAAACAAACGAAGGCAGCACTTTTCCACGCATGCAATTCTAGTCACGTTTTGTCAGACCTGGATCGCCTTACGTGCTTCCAATTTCACTGCTTCACTCTACCGCGGCTTTTCTGCAGTATATCAGTGATAAATGGAGCTGTTTCGTTGTTATTAACACAAAAATATGCACACTTAAGCAAATTTGCCTAAATGAAGCATTTTCATGCATAAAATTGGCTAAATGAAATAAAATCCAAACAGAAGGCATTGAGAAGACGCATGTTGTGATGTGTAGTGTTCTACACCGGCCACTAGGGGTCAGTCACGTCACATTGGTGAGATCATAGCCAATGCAGGAAGTACTGTACTGTACAGGACAGCAAGTAAAAAGGTCTATGATGTCTACTATACTGGGTAACAGGAGTGTAAAGGTGACTATAGGGATGTTATTTCATCTCTAGAGGGCTCTAATCATGTTAGAATTTGTATTTAGAAGGCGGTAAACAGGTTCTCTATGCCCTGACTATGAAAACATGCCATTTATAAATAAGGAATCCTTCCAGCCATCCATCTTCTATGCCGCTTATCCTCACTAGGGCCGCAGGTATGCTGGAGCCTATCCCAGCTGACTTCGGGCAAGAGGCGGGGGACTGGTGTCCAGCCAATGGCAGGGCACATATAGACAAACAAGCATTCACACTCACATTCATACCTATGGACAATTTAGAGTCGCCAATGAAGCTTACATGCATGTTTTTGGAATGTGGGAAGAAAACGTACGCACGCACGAACATGCAAACTCCACCCAGAGATGCCCAACGGAGATTCCAACCCAGGTCTTCCCATCTCCTGACTGTGTGGCCAACACGCTAACATCTAAAAAGGAATCCTATTGGCGGAAATATGCTCATCACAGTCGGGTTTGGAACCAATCGACTGCAAGCTACCCCTCCACACCAGCAGGGGGCGGCATCCTGGCATTCTTCACTAAAAAGGGAAATGAACCCAGGAGATGAAGCAGCGCTGCTGTTGGAATATCAGTCAGCGTTGTCATTCTGAGGGTTGGTATTGATGACTTTCATTTCTTACTGTCACTTTGTGTGATGAAGTCTGAAATTCCCCACGTTTGTGGTCTTAGGGCCCAACCTGCACAACAAGAAGCAGCAGCGCTGATGATCGGCTTGTTAGCGATGATGGTACGTACGCTAAGATAAGTTGAGCCTGGCTTTGCACGAGTAGGACTATTTCACGCACATAAGAGATGAAGACTGGGAGGTGAGCTCCTGCTGCACTTCCTAAAATGTACAAGTGTTGTTCCATTTGGGCCTCGTGAACTCACTTTTAGTCTTAAGTGTGTGTGAAGTTAATGTGCTTGTCAGGTTGGCCCATTAAACAGCCCCCCCCCCATCTGCAGGTGCATGTGAGGTTTCTGTTTCCTGGGAGCCTTTGTTTCCCCGCCTCAAATTTATCAGCGCAATTAGGCGCTCTGCTGAGCGTACGGCAGGCCCGCACTGGGCAGCAATCTCCACTGGAGTGTGTGTGTGTGTGTGTGTGTGTGTGTGTGTACATACACACTCTTGTCCCCATACATCAGGGGTGTCCAAACTTTTTCCACCGGGGGCCACGTAGTGAAAAATGAAAGGATGCAACTTTACCACTTTGCTATTTTGCGAAGCAGCGCGTGTGGAGATGCTAACAGGTTAGATGTCTTTCACCTCAGCTTCCTCATAGGACCCAAAAAGCATATTTTCATCAACTTCACTCTTTTTCCCCATTTTTGCTGGTTTTTTTTTTTAAATGTCAAAGTATTTAACATTTTTTCTTTGCTAATCTTTGTCGATTTTATTCCCATAACATTATGACATTATTCCAATAATATTCCCATCATAATATGACTTTATTCCCATCATATTCCCATCATATTATGACTTTATTCCCATCATATTCCCATTATATTATGACTTTATTCCCATCATATTCCCAACATATTATGACTTTATTCCCATCATATTCCCATCATATTATGACTTTATTCCCATCATATTCCCAACATATTCTGACTTTATTTCCATCATATTATGACTTTATTCCCATCATATTCCCATCATATTATGACTTTATTCCCATCATATTCCCATCATATTATGACTTTATTCCCATCATATTCCCATCATATTATGACTTTATTTCCATCATATTATGACTTTATTTCCATCATATTCCCATCATAATATGACTTTATTCCCATCATATTCCCATCATATTATGACTTTATTCCCATCATATTCCCATCATAATATGACTTTATTCCCATCATATTCCCATCATATTATGACTTTATTCCCATCATATTCCCATCATATTATGACTTTATTCCCATCATATTCCCAACATATTATGACTTTATTCCCATCATATTATGACTTTATTCCCATCATATTCCCATCATATTATGACTTTATTCCCATCATATTATGACTTTATTCCCATCATATTCCCAACATATTATGACTTTATTCCCATCATATTCCCATCATATTATGACTTTATTCCCATCATATTCCCAACATATTATGACTTTATTCCCATCATATTATGACTTTATTCCCATCATATTCCCATCATATTATGACTTTATTCCCATCATATTCCCAACATATTATGACTTTATTCCCATCATATTCCCATCATATTATGACTTTATTCCCATCATATTCCCATCATATTATGACTTTATTCCCATCATATTATGACTTTATTCCCATCATATTCCCAACATATTATGACTTTATTCCCATCATATTACAACTACTTCCCCAACCTGATTTTCCAAAACGTACAAGTAAATTTTTTTAGTTTTGTTTGTTTCTCATAATATTCCAAAATAATGCATTTTTTCTTTAATATGCTAAAATCACATTACTTTAATATTCCGGTTTATTCTTGTAAAATTTTGACTTTTTTCTCGTCAAATTTCTGCTGTTTTTTTAATTTTTTCCAACTATTTCAACTTTGTTCCTGTAAATTTCCTGACTTTATTCCCATATTTTGACTTTATTGTCATAAAAGTACAGCTGTCATTTTGTTTTTCAGAATATTCAAAATATCACAATTTTAAGAGAATAAAGGTAAGGAAATGTGACGCCGTTTTAGTGGCAGAGTTGAAATCTTAAAGAAAAAGAAGCAAACAAAACAAAATAAAGTTGTAAATTAGGTCGGGGGTGGGGGAAGTTCTAATATTACGGCAATAAAGTCCAAATATTACGGGATTTAAGTCATACTGGAACTTTTACAAAGATCGCAGAAGAAAAATGTGTCAATATTTGAAGTTTTTTTAGTTGTTTTTTTAAAACCCAGCAACAATGGAAAAACAAATTGATATCAAAACTGGGCTTTTTCACCGATATCACAAAGCTGACATGCGTTTTTTCTTGAAATCTACGTCACGTCTTGCATCCTTTCACTTTTCACTCTGTGGCCCTCGCAGGAACACGTCTGGACGCCCCTGTGGACTTCCTCCAAAGTGGCGCGGCACCACAAGCGCGTCCTTGTTCGGCCTTTGAGCGCATGTCCCGCATCCACGGGACGCCCAGGAAGTGAAACGGGAGCCAACGCTTCCAAATCGGTCACGAGTCTTCGTCCTGTTGCGTTTGCAAGACGAGTGGGAGGTGAGCACGCGCCAAAAGAATAACTTGCCGATATTTTGCGCATTTTTACGTGGCTGTGATTTGAGTTGTGCAGTACTGATGTTGAACACAAGGGGGCGCCATGAATGTTTCTCCCGAGCACCGACACGGTTTGGAGTCGGGAAATTCGCTTCATTTATGCGGTGATACAATCACAGCAAAGCGTGGATTGTTTGGTGTTGTTGACTCCGCTGTCGTCTCTTGACGGTGCTTCCTGCCGATCGTCTGCAAGCTGGCTTGAAATCTCCCTTTTGTGATTTATGGCGAGGCACCACCGCGGGACGTTATGAGGCATTAAAAGCGCTCACTCGCTGCGGCGCTCTTCGTCTAGTTCAGCTTCCATCAAAGTGAAAAACCGTCGCGGCCAAAATGTCACATCAATCAAATACGCGAGATGGTCCGAAAGGTCGTCAAGTTCACTTTTTTTTCCCTTTTTTCATCTCGACTGCCGTCTTAAATTCACTCTGACCAACACTGAGCACACGTTCTTTCGCTGGGGTAACGTTCACACGTGCTCACCACTTTCTGAGCCAAGCATGACACACCGGCGTCCAAACTGCGGCCCGCGGCCGTTTTCCCAATGACCGAAAAATATATCACAACAACAAAACCAACAATTTGACAAGAATAAAGTCAAAATATGAACAGAAAAAGTTTACATTTTACCACATTAACGAGATGATATGAGGGAAAAAATGTTGTCATTTTAGATGTAATAAAAATAATAATCAAAATCAAATACTACAGGAATAATGTCATAATTACCAAAAGTTGAAAAAAACAGCTGTAATTTTATGAGAATAAAGACAAAATATGAAGAGAAAAAGCTACCATTTTACGACTTTAACAAGATGATATGAGGAAAAAGTGTCGGCATTTTAGATAGATTATAATAAATATATATTATATTATATATTAATATATATAAATGTATATTATATATAATATTATAATAATAAAGAAATTATAATAAAAATCAAATATTACGGGAATAATGTCATAATTAGCAGAAGTTTTTTTTAAAAAAACAGCTGTAATCTTATGAGAATTAAGACAAAATATGAAGAGGAAAAAAAGTGGTTTTCTAATGAGAAACATTCCAATGTTATGGGAATAAAGTGGTCGCATCACCAGGAAAAATATCATTTTATTGGCGTGGAGTTGACATATTACAGAAAAAAAGTTGTGAAACAAAAAAATAAAGTTGTACATTTTGGAAAATTAGGTGGGAAAAAGTTATAATATGGGAATGAAGTCCAAATAGTACAAGAAGAACATTTACAAAGATTATTTAAAAAACATATATTTGGAAAATTAAAAAAAAAAAACGGGGGAAAAAAGCAAAGAGTGAAGTTGATATCAATCAAGGCTTTTTCACCGATATCACAAAGCTGACGTGATGTTTTTTCTTGAATAACTTCTTTCCCAAGTATGAAAGGCGCCCTGGCGTCCTTCCCTTCGGGGTACGTGCTCCTTGATGCCAAGCGTTTGGGCACCCCGGCCTACAAGAAGTGGTTTCATCAGAACTGGTTTTGATTCACCCTTAAAATGAATCCTGAAAAAGAGGGGATGTCGACATGAGCGGCGTAGCAGCACATGAGCTTGTTTCATGAGCCGTTGGAGATGTTGGGAGGACCCGCTCGTGTTCCTGAGGTGTTTGTGGGTCTGCACGGCGTTTTCCATCTCGGTGCGCGTGGCTGCAAATGTCAGCGCTCCTTCACGTCATCAGGATCAAGGACACTAGGCCACACCCTCGGTCACAGCACGCGTGTAGCATTTTGTACGTGTGCGTGTGAATGCACCTCTGTTGATTTGAAATGCACGCTTTTATTGCACACGACTGTGTGTTGCAGTCCTGCGACACATGAACAACTTCTAATGACACGTTAGACGACATGGGACAAGAAATAGTCGGTAAAACTGATGTATGGCCGATGAAAACATATTCTAAAGTAATATCATATTGTGAATATCACATCTTCAGTTGATGGATGACGCAAACACGCATGCACACTGTACTGAATGCTTACATTATTTCGATGTTTTTATTTGTTATGTAGTTATTTAGTTGCTTACATGCACAGGTTGTATTATTCTACCGTTTATGTTGATTTTGTGATGTGGCCCACGCTGGAAAAAGTTTGACACCCCTGAATTAGTATATTCACATTATTGTTAGGAAAGTTCAATCTAAGCCAGGTATTCCCCGTCAAATTTTAATACAATTCTTAGTAAAAAAAAAAAAAAAAAATGTCGTCACATTTAATTTTTGATTGAAGCCAAATCGGCCACTGTGCTCGTTTCAAGCGTTACGGGGAGTCAAGTGTTCTCTAGCCTGGCACACACAAGCACATACTGCATCAAGATGCTGATTAGACAGCACGATTATTGCACAGGTGGCCACAATAAAAGGCCACTCAAAATGTGCTGGTCCATATCTGGTGTGTCCACCATTTTGCTTGTTTTGGCGAGTCAGATGTTCTCCAGTTCTGTTGACAGATGATTTCATTTATTTGAATATCGCAAGAAAAAATATGATAACGAGAATTAGCTTTGGTTTATGCTCAGAGAGTTTATGCAGAGAGCACAGGGACTCGTGCAGATGATGGATTACAACTACAGTACATACACTAGCAGTCAAAAGTTTAGACACACTTCACCATGTTATTTTATGAGAAAGTGTCTCTAAACTTTTGACTGCAAGTGTATGTCGTCGTAGTCCATCATCTGCACGAGTCCCTGTGCACTCTACAACAAAGAGGACTACCAGTCAAAAGTTTAGGGACACTTCACCATGTTATTGAAAGTGTCTCCAGACTTTTGACTGGTAATCCTCTTTAGTGCTGCTTGATATATTAAAAGGTAGTTTACTTGCTAGCATACAGTATGAGTGCATGGTGTCGATTTGCATGATTACACAACATCTGCCAGACACACACACTTACGTGCCTCCCACAGGGCGCTGATGAGAAATGAGTAAAGCAGTACACGCGTATACAAACACAGTAGCGTTGTAGTAATACGTAGCATGCGATGCCGCCGGTGCCGCCGCTTTCAAAGCTCGCGTTTCATCTTGCACTCGGCCCTTTAGTGGCCCGTCTCTGTAATCTGCCTGCTTGGTGAGCATAAAGCACAGCCCTGGCCGCAGAGCATCAGTGGACAGGTGCATGACTGATCTCCACGGCGGGGAAGGGGGACAATCGATACCCAGCTATTGAAGCTCGCGGTCAATAAGAGGCCAAAGGATACAGAAAGCACACGGCTCCTCCCAGCAACCCCCCCTCGCTTCCCGCTGTAATCAAGCCCAGCACAAGAGCGGTTATCGCATCAGTTCAACCCGCGCATCAAAACATTCCCTTGCTTCTGTCACGACGACGTACGTACGTTCCGCTGTAGCCGTGATGCACGTGACGGCTTTGTACGCCCCGCGCCGATCAATAGCTGCTAATGTGGCAGCACCTTCAGCTGGGAGATTGCATCCGGCAGATTAGTGCAGGACTTCCACCTGGAGGTTACTTGCTGCTGAACGTGGGGGCGGGGGCAGCACGCAGAGTTAGAAGGTTCACTGGCATTTCAAACCAACAAGGACTGCAAATACAGTATTTCCGCACATACGCCCACCCCCGACACCTCACCAGGTGCCCCTAGGGGGGCTCGCCTCAATATTTGAACCAATAAATACCAACGCTTCTTTCAAAAGATCCAACATCCTGCGTGTCAAGTGAGAGTGGCGTGTCAGGGAAAGCAACCATGGAAAAGGACAAACCAGGAAGAAGAAGAAGAAGAGGTGGGGGTGCAACTCCCTCGCACATGAACACACAAAGGGGCTGCTGAGCACACGTCTGTCAAATCTGAGCAAAACTGGATGCAAAATATGGCCGCCACCAAGCAAAAGGGCACGGCCGTAAGCCATCGACGGTTTAGTGCTTCTAAAACGTTGGCGAGATCGGTATTACGTGTACGCCAGTTCGTCTTCCGAAGCATTGTGAGCACAAGCCACAGGGGGCGCCACAAATGTCATTTATCGTGAAAAATGAGGACGTGTAACTTTTGCTACAACAACTTCTGATGCCCAACTTTGTTTTTGTCAACGGATCCCTTGAGGCTCCGCTGTTAGCATCAGTAGCATGTCAAGTAAGACGTCTGTATACTCCCACCACCATATTCATGAGTATATGTTTACGCACGTCATCCGATGGATGTATTTTCGGTTCGAGCCGCCGCCTTCCGTGGAAGGAAGCTGGTTCTATGAAATCACCCGCATGCAGATGCCACGCTTCCATTCATGCTGTCGTTCCGCTTTGAAGTCCGACGCGAGGCTTTTATCTTGTTATCTTGTTATTTCATTGTATTCCCATGCGCCAGGCCCGTGGGGGGTGCAACAAATACCATCCCTCTCATCCATTACACAGCCAACCGTGTGGGGGGAGGGAGGTACAAGGGTGGTGCTTTTTTGTTTGAACTGGAACGGAAGGGAATTAGCAATTGACCATACGCTGTCATGATGAGCCTAATTAATCACATACATAATTCATAAGGTGGAAATGCGTGCCATGAAAGAAAAGGGGTTGGGGAGACGGAACACGAGACCGCATCCTCAGCGCTTTCTCGGACGGGGTAAAAGATGGCGGTGAACGCAGGAGGCTTGCACGTGATGTAAGCGTTATCAGGGAATTAACACAAGTAAAAGCGGCTCATTAGATTGTGCAGTTCAATGATTCTCCGTGCTGCATTTTCATTCACGTTCAATCAAAGCCTGACATGTAATTAAAGTTATGGAACAATAAAACAGTATTGAATCGATAAGACATTACGGGCCTTCGCGTTGGAGACGTGCTGATCTCAATGGCAATCGGGAGACAATGGGGGGGTCAATAACAGCGAACCCAAGACAACCGCAGCAGACAAAGTAAAGTAATAAAAGCACTGTGGACACCCCCGTACCCCCACGGCAACTTCTAATGAGACGCCTTTAGGTGTCCGCAATGGATGCCTAATATTGGGCTGTTAATGGCGCTCTAATGATGCCCGCCTTGAAACATCAGCTTGGCAAATAAACACATCACTTTGTTCCTGGCGTTTGTGGCTCCACTAATGGCAGACAGTCGACAGTTTGTTGCTTTTATACAGTACACCTCAATCCTAAATATTCATAATAAATATTAGTGTTGCTTTTATACAGTACACCTCAATCCTAAATATGAATAATAAATATTAGTGTTGCTTTTATACAGTACACCTCAATCCTAAATATGAATAATAAATATTAGTGTTGCTTTTATACAGTACACCTCAATCCTAAATATCAAGTGAAAACAGAAAGAAACCCGTTTCAATAACTGAGCATCAACTGAACCATTCGGAGTGTCACGAGACGAGATGACATACGAGAACGGGACGGGTTTTCATTTCTACTACGTTGCACTCTTCTGCACTCTGTGTGTATGCTTGTGGCCCCCCCTCCACCCACTGAGACAAAGAGACTGCATGACTGACAAAAGGGCTCACTCCGTTCATGGCGTTGTTCTATGGAGCAAACACGGCAAGGTGCTGAAACCAATGCACAGACTGAACCCTCTTCCTGCCTGTTTGGAGGCATGCGTGCACCTGGCAATATATGACGGCCCATAAAATGATCAGGTTCATTTTATTTATTGTGTCATTCACTCATTCATTAGTCCAGGGTGTACACAGCCTCTCACCCAAAGTCAGCTGGGATAGGCTCCAGCATACCCGCGACCCAAGTGAGGATAAGTGGGATGGATGGATGGATGTTCTGTGTGCTTCCCTAAGAATGTGTCTTTCGGGCGTTGCGGCTACTTTGTTCGGCGGTCCTTGAACGCACCACAGTTGTGTGCCGTGTGACAGGGACTGAGATTTCTATTATATGTTCTCCAACTTGTATTTTCTATCTTCCTTCCACGTCATTCCTGTTTGCAGATGTTGATGCTGCGCGTACATGCGTAGAGGTGACGTTGAACAATGTCAGCGCTGCGTTGCGTGCGTGTCATCCTACTATTTCAGCTCCTGTGTCCGTTTAGCTCAGTCGTAATGCTGGTGTTGGCTTTTTGTACGTTACGTGCCTTTTGTTTTAGTAATGATTTCTAATTACCTTCACGTGGAACATCAGTTGCATTGTTCTACTGGTTTTTCTTTGGATGCCATGTTGTTGAAAGATCAGAGGTCACCACTCGTTCTGAATAATGTTTCACACGTGTGCCCATTGTTGGTCTGGAACGTACTTGTTTGATTGTGTTTCCCCCGTGTCCATGTTTTCTCCACATCCATCCATTTTCTTTAGCGCATATGCTCATTGGGGTGCAGGGTACACCCTGGACGGGTCGTCAGCCAATCACAGGGCGTATTTAGACAAACAAGCATTCACACTGATATCCCCTCAGCCAAATTCCATCCTTTTGTTTAAATGTCATCCTTTTATCACCCTCACCCATCTTCAGCTCCTTGAGGGAGGGTCATGGCGGACAGGCTCGTCCTTGCTGTGACCTTCAAAAGGGCTTTTGATGGTCAGGTGGGAGTGAAAACCCTCTGGCTGCTCTGCCCAGGCTTCCTGGCGCCCGGCGGGTAAGTTTGGGCCAGAACTCCCAGTCAAATAAAAAAACTGCATGAGCAGTATGAAACGGGTCAGGAAGGAAGGCAGAAAGAGAGGGACGCTGGGCGGTTATTTCTCGTTGTGGAGCCCAGTCCCGTGGTGGAGCCATCTGCTGAAGGCGTGAGACTTGAGTGTAGTGTAAATACTAACGTTGCTTTCACGCCACATGGTACCGGCATGACCGAACTTGAGTCTACTACAGTTTGTGGAGCAAAATGGTGGTGTTAGCTGTGTTGCTACAGTAGCTCATTAGGCAGAATTTGTGTGGCTTATTGCAGAAAAGATGCACCTGTGCAGTCTAATGTCAGACCTGTCATACAGGTATGGTATTACTTAACCACGGCAAACACAACAACAGGAGTACAAAGTGAAACGATTGCACTAAGACGACACGTGATATGATGGAAACTAAACAGAAGGTGTTTGCAGAGTGAGACTGTCACCTGGTGGTGGTTACTGGCATTGCTGTGCAGTAATCCCTAGTTTATCGTGGTTCATTGGTTCCAGTCCCGACTGCGATAAGCGAATTTCTGTGATGCAGAAATATGGTTTAACATTAGAGCCCCCGAGATATGAAATAGAACCCCCATAGTCACCGTTCCACGCGTATTACCCAATATAATACATAATAAGAGAAAATAAGACAAATTAGACTAGTGCTCATGTGTTGCTGTCAATGTGTTCCAATGCTCGGGGACATGAGTGGGGGACGGACAGGAAGTGATGTGGAGGGTTCAGAGTTGAGTTTTAGCTTGGCGTGGGTTACTGCCACAACAGTGTCCCGTGTTAGGGATTGTTGTGCCTGTTGACAGATCATTAAATAAGGGGGTCACACTTTACAGTAAGGTACACAAAAATAGAGTTGTTGTTGAGGAACGAATGACTAAGGCACATACATTTAGGGTCGTTACTGAGGAACTAATGAGGAACTAATGAGTAGTGGTTAGGGTTAGGGAGGTTCGTTCCTCATTAACTACTGTAATGTTGTGTTCCTTGTTGTAAAGTGTTACCAATAAAGGCAATAAAAGCCTGTTGCTCTGGCGATCAAGTCTGGTGCTTGTGTGTCTCACGAGCACTATGGTAACATTGCTGGCACCTAGTGACCAGTGTACAACACTACATATCACAACGTCTTTGAATACGTCTTGTGAATGCCTCGTTTGTATTTTACTTCATTTAGCCAGTTTTATTCTTAAAATGCTTAATTTAGGCAGAAAATACGTCCAGTTTGCTTAAGAGTTGTGGTGCCGTCACAAAAACAAAAAGTCAAAGAAAAAAAAGCAAACCACACTGGAGTTCAGTCTCATGAGGTTTGCTTGCATTATGTAGTTGTCGGATGTAATGCATGATGAGGCCTTTTTTAAAATGCTGGTTAAACTCCAAATTGGACCGCGTTTGGGCTGTTTCTTTTTTATGATGGCGAGAGTTTGCAATGATGTAGAACTGCACTGCATCACACCCAGAGGAGTTTCTTGAATATTTACTCATGCAGGTACATCATTTGATAAGAATCTAACCTTAGTGGCCACTGGCCGGCACATGCATCTTGTAGAATGACGCAACATTTCATTTCATTTCATTTTTGACAGTAGAAACACAGGAGCAATTGACTTGTGGATGCTTGGGTGACTTATTAAATAGGTTGTAAAGTAACCAGGCCCAAGCATTATGTGAGCAGCCAGTGTTTATTTCATGTTGTCAACTTTGACTGACAGTTCAGGGGGTGCAGCATGTCTGCCAGTGTAATAAAAAAGCTTTTTTGTTGATAATGGTGCCGCTCTATGCAGTAACCCATATTCCCTTTATAATAAATGTGTGACGTCACCGTGCAGTGAAAGTGCCTTTTAGACGGGGATGACTAATGGCGCGTTGGGGCACGACGTATGAAAGAATATATAGACCATAATAATTCATACAGCATGTGGTTTGATTTAAATTGTTTAGCATTGATTTTCTTGTGTTTTAAAGTGAAATGCATTAGCATTGATGAAGAAGCTCGTAGTCACAGTTGTTTGTGTGTGTGTAGTGTTTGTGTGTGTGTGTATGTGTGTGTGCAGCATGCCTGCAAGGCTGCATGGCATCCTAGTATCTCCTGCAACAGTAATGAAACGTTAAGCCAATAGAATATAAGCGTGGCAGCTGTGCACGGATGTTAATGGAAGTATGAGCACAGACGGGGGGGGGGGAATCTAATTCTTTCGTGGGAATATGACTGACAAGCTGACAAAAAGCTGCAAGTGTGTGTTGGGAGTCTCTGTCATTAATCAGCAAGGTGACAGCATTGATGAATTGCCTTCTCTGTAGCATCGCCTGCATGATGCGTCACCTCATGACCACGAGCGCAGATTAATTGTGTAAGAGCTGAGAGACACTTTTCTCTTCTTTGGACTATTTAGTGGCACACACATTAGTACGCCCAGTCTATGGCTCGTATGAGCTGACTACTGTGCCGAGTGGGGAATTCATGTTCTTTTAGTGACTGCGGCCATAACTGGGTTTCATCCTTGCTGCTTGCAACGGAAGGTACAATGTGAGCCCTCATGATATGTTTGGCGTGCGCTTCATGCAGGGGCGGAGCCAGATATGGTTCATTGAGAGGGGGGGGGGGGGGGGGGGGAGCATGCTGCTCTGTGCACCACAGAGCCGCATTTGTCAAAATTGCCCCCCAGCCGTGAGAGTGGCAACTGGCGTGACCACGGCCACCCATAAGCTCAGCCACTGGCCTCATGGTTTGATCTTTATGAAACATGGACGCATACTGCCCTCTGCTGTTATACTGACACTCTACAGGCAGGTTCAGCACTGCTAAAAAAATAAAATAAATGTATGAGTAGCATCTTTTTTAGAAACTAAGTCAAGCAGTCGTATACCTTTTTGAGAGTTGAAATAAATATTTAAATTAATATGTAGTAAAAATGTGGATTTTACGTTTACTAACACACCAAAAATGCCTTGTTCCAAAAATAAATACCGTCTGTACCTCTTGCTTAACTTGTGAAAATGACAAAAAAAAAAAGTAATGCCAAAAAACGAACAAACTTTGACGTATGTGTTTAATTGGGCCCAGGCCCAACCATGATAAATGATTTTCTACAATATATCAAATCAATGTTAATGGAATATTTTCTTAGTTAAGAGATCTTGTGACCCCCCCCCCCCCCACCACCACACACACACACACACACACACACACACACACACACACACACACACTATTTACTTGATGTGGTCAACATGCAGCCAAGGAAAGGAACAGTCGTCACAAGTTTTTACCTTTTATTCCTCAAGACCACATGGACATTAAAAGCAGAGTAAACCTAAACACGCCTTCAGTCTTCAGTCAAAATGATTTGATCCAAAAGAAAAATCTTTTTTTTTTTTTTTTTTAAACAGCAAGAGAAGCAATCAATGCGAGCTCAATGTGGGAGGAAAAAGAGCCACGCCTTGTCATTGGATTAACATTTTACATAACTGTCTTTAAAAAAAAAAAAAAAAGTAACATAAAAAAATCAGGAAAGTGAAGTAGGACCCGACAGACCAAAATAAACCACAAGTACTGTTTTTAATGACTAAATGCAGAGAAAAAGGAGCTTCTCACACAAAAAAATCTGTCTACCGAGTTTGGTATTAAGTGAAGTCTGTCTAATGTCTAGACCACCCCCCCCCGGGGCCCCTCCTAAATTAAACAATTGAACCACAACGACCCTCATCCAGCTATGAGACTGACACATAGAAACATTAAAATCAGTGTTGTTGTTTTTTTTTTTTACTCCCTCGCTCCTCATTTCCACATGTATGTTCTTGACTTTAAATAAGCCCCTACGCATTTGTGGATCACCTTGTTTGTAAGCGGCCAAGTGTCGGGGTGAAGGTGAGGTCGGGGTGATCTCCTGTTCTTCCTCCGTCGGGTATCCCGGATTCCCCTGCTGGGCAAACATTTTCATACAAGCGAATGTTAGCAAGGGACCTCAGCGACTGCTTTGCAACATGTCTGCTACAGGAGCAGCAATAATCTCAAGAAAGCATCACACTAACAAGATTACAAAACATCCTGACACATCTGATGCCTTGTCAGCGTTTGACTGAACATTCCTGAACAATGTCTAGCAAGCCTGACACCACGTTGCAACTAAATGTTTACGGGTGTCACAGCTGTTTTGATATTCCCTTAGTTGTGATCAAAGTGAACAGATGTGACATAGAAATGATCAGAGAACTATGACATAACCTATGGCAAATGCTAAACCAAGCAGGAGCTTTCGCTCCGATACTTGAATGATGAAAGCTAACGACAGACAAACATTTCACAGTCAAGCTCTCAAGTTCATGTTGTTCTGACAGGCAACAGCATTCACAAAAGGATGTGGGTATAGAAAGGAGTACCTGGGGTGAGTACCTGCACAGTTTGACAGTCAGAGTATCCATGATTTTTAATTTGCCCTTTGCACATGTGGTCTCGCTCACAACACCAACGCTGTGTGAGGTGTGGAAGTCAGCTGCAAATTATGCGATAAACCCTACCCTCCAGTTAGTAACGTTAGCCCCCCCCCCGGTTACTATGACAACCCCATCCACCACCCACCCAAAAGAAACACACACTGCATGTCATTATCAGGCACAATAAGGGATTCCATGGCAAAGTATTTGTGTGTTTACACAAGGGGATAAAAACAGTCCCTGTTATGGGCACATATAAACACACAGGAGTATTTTCAAATGTAGCTGAACAAGTTATTAAATCAATACTGCCAATTGGAAGAAAAAAAGCAAGCAGGAAAATTGCTTGGATTCATGAAGATTTTTCTGCTACTTTTGTCCACAAAAAGACAAACAACTTGAAGGATGAAAACCGATACAAGACGAGGGGTACCTCTGGGCATGTTAGCTCAGGGCTACACTGGCCTTTCCCTCTTGGCTTTGAGTGAATTTTTTCTACCTTCTTCTCATTCATCGAGCCTAGTCCTTCATCTTCAGTGCATACTTATGATGCACTATTCAAAAACAGGATATGGTACATCAGACAAACATTATCAGCATTGAGTGAATGCAAAGGCACAAAAGTGGGAGGGAGGGAGGTGCATAGGAAGAGGGGGCAATGTGGGAACGGTGGGGGAGTGTGTGGGAGTCAGGGAGTGAGGGTGGGTGAGTAGAAGGACGCACTTACCTGAGTCTGATCTGAGGTCCTATCAGATCAGTTTTAATTGGACTGAGTGTCACCTTCAGAATGGAGGAGCTCTTGCTGGCCGTTAAGGAGGGGGGGGGAGGCCACGGCAGCAGCCTCTGTCTCCATGGGCTCCACTTCTGTTGAAGCCTTGACAGCATCTGCATCGCTCTCAGAGTTCTTGTCTTTCTTGGAGCTGCTGCTCTTCTCCTCTGATGATTTACGGTCTGGAAAACACACGAGCAAAGTCAGCTGGTTAGTAGAATGTAGGAGAGCCCATGTGACATGTTGTGAGAGTACGTGGCATGGGTCGTCACCTTTGTCCTTGGATGACCGCTCTCTCTCTCGGTCTCTATCCCTGTCTCTCTCCTTATCTCTCTCCCTGTCCCGGTCCCGACTGCGGCTGCGGTGGCGGTGAGCCCTGCGCTCTGAGCTATGCGACCTCCTCCTGTCGCGGCTGCGGGAGCGCCGCTTCCGGTCAGAGCGGTCGCGGTCACGGCTGCGTCTCCTGTCCCTTTCCCTGTCTCTATCACGGCTCCTGTAGAATTAGCAAAATGTCAGCAATGCACAAGCATGACGTTTCTATAGAAACATTTGCCAAAAAAAGGTGCAAGGTACCTGCTGCGTCTACGGTCCCTATCTCTGCTCCTGGACCTTCGACGATCACGTGAGCGACTCCTTTTCCTGTCTGATGCTCGGCTGGAGTGACGGCTGTTGGAATTGCTTCGGCGTGCCCGTCGGTCCCTGTCTCTCTCCCGGTCCCTGTCTCTCTCCCGGTCCCTGTCTCTCTCCCTGTCCCTGTCTCTCTCCCGCTCCTTCTCCCGCTCTTTCTCACGTTCTTTCTCCCGCTCCTTCTCCTTTTCTTCCTCCTCTTTCCGCTTCTTCTCCCGCTCCTCCCTCTCACGCTCACGCTCTTCTCTGTCTTTCTTAACGACCGGGTTTTCACCTTGAGGGTCCTCTGAGCGGCGTCGTAGCTTCTCCTGTTGGTAGTCAAGCAAACGAGAAAGTTATTTATAACAAAATGATCATCAATGTGTTTCAATTGACCATTTAAAATTGCAGTGATTTGTTTTTTTAAAATGCATAGCGACAGCTTTTGTTACTCCCATCCTTCCAAAATGTGGTGCTGTTACCTTTAGCTCCTCCACAGTGGATTTGATCTTAGCGTAGCCCATATGCTGCTTTCCCATCAAGTGGTCATCCACACGAGACTGCGCGTCACCCACAATCAGGAAGGCCCCGCACACCTCGCACACCTCCATCTGTTTCTCCTGGGCCGCAAAGCTCTCAATGGTCTGAATGACAAGTAACGTGCTACATCAGTTGGGAATGATGTCATTTGCTACATAACTACTGGAAACCCATGAAGCTTCAGAATTGTTAGGGAAGACTACAGTATTTCAAAGGAAAAGTGAACTTTTTTGGGGAATTTTGCCCATCATCCACAATCCTTATGTGAGACATGAACACACGTCTCTCTTTTCTGTGTTCTAAAAGGAGTCAGCTAAGAATGCACGTAATGGGGCGCACCTATACCGCCTATAAAGCCTTCCGAAAACCTCCAAAAAGCACCAACAAGGCCCCATTTGCATGTGACCTGCGTATTAACCAAGCTACAGCGACATTGTTATTAACATTGTTACACTGAACAACTACTTTACTGGCATAGTGACACCTTGCCACAACACACCTGCGAGCTACGAGCCAGCTCGCGACTAGCTCCACCACACTCGCTCACAGGGAGTCAGCGCCGTGCTCACAATGCCTCAGGCCACTAACGAAAGGTAACGCTGCATATTGGAGCTGCCGCCACTGCTGGTGTGTTTTTGAGTTTGGAAACATCAACGCTAGGTGTAGCAATCGTTTCTATGTTGTTATATGAAATCAATGTGCACAGGAAGGAAGTTCTGCAAGTATTACATGTTAGCATGAATGTGCGTGTTAATAAAAAGTTCATTTTCTTCCGTAATATCATTCAACTTTTGAAACACATATTCATATATTCTAGGTTCATTGTGCATGCTGTGATTTAGATTTTGATGGCATACAGCTCAAGAAAACCCCCAAATCCATGTGTCATAATATTAGAATATTCTGACAGTACTCAGTCTCAAAGTACTCAGTTTCCTAATTTAAAAATCAGCTAATTAACTCAAAACACCTGTTAAGGTTCCCTGAGCCTATAAAAACTTGTCAGCCTGGTTCAGTTCACAAACCACAACCATGGGGAAGGCTTCTGACCTGACTGATCAGGAGGGCAAAAAACAAAGACATTTCTGAAAGAGTTGGCTGTTCAAAGTGCCGTTTCAAAAGCAAATAAGAGGAAAGCTTGTTGGGAGATGAAAATGTGGGAGGAAACGCTGCACAAGCAGGAGAGATGACCAGAAGCTTAAGAAAATTCTGAAGTAGAGCCGCTTCAAAAATTCGACTGAGCTCACAACACAGACGTATCCTAAAACCCCAAAACAAAAACAAACGTTTGACCTGGGCTTTGGATAAAAAGAATCGGACTGTTGGCCAGTGGTCCAAGGTCCTGTTCTCACAGACAGAAGCTGCCTAAAGTCCAGTGTGAAGTTTCCTCAGTCTGTGATGATTTGGGGTGCCATGTCATCTGCTGGTTATATCAAGTGCAGAGTCAATGCAGATGACTACCTGGAGATCTTGCAGCACTTCATGCTTCGGAGATGCTGACTTCATATTCCAACATAACCTGGCACCTGCCCACAGTGCCAGTGTGTTCCACTACATGCATTAATGAGCTGCCTCTTTTCAGCTGTTTTTACATATTGAGAAGACACAGAAATGAGAAAGGTGTGCTTATGTCTCAAGACGATTGTGGATGATGGGCATTTTTTTTAAAGTGCAGTTTTCCTTCAAAGCAAGAATGAATGCATGAAAAGCACAACATGTGAAGAACATCAGCAAATTTCGGGGTGGAAACCACAGTAACTGGAGAGCATAATTCGCAGGGCTGAGTTAGATGACTCACCGAAGGGTTTGCGCTGAGTTGCTCCCTCTCCTCCTTGAGCTGCTCTACCAGCTTCATCATTCCTTGAGCCTCCTCCACACGGCCCTCAGAGCCCAGCTCCTCAATCTATGCCACAGCAAAAATGGGGAAGTTAAACCAGTCATTTGAATGGAAAAACAAGTGAATGTTATTGTGCATTGTTCACAACCAACCTGCACAACTAAATCCTCGATCTTTTCTGTTAGAACCTGAGCCTTCTCCTCATTCTTTCCTGCCGGAGGAGGAGCCTGCTGTGAGAAACATATGCATATGCATAATGATAACACAATAACACACAAAATACGTGTTTAACAAAAAAAACCCCACATACCCCTGAATTTTGCTGAGCTTGAGAGAGAGCAAGGCGAGCGTGCCCTCTGCGAATACGGCGTTCCACCTCGGCCAGGAGTGACTGCAGATAGCGCAGAAAGTCCCGCTCGTAGCCCTCCTTCATGAACCGTGAGCTTTTCTCATAACTGGACACGGGGAAAATAATTGTAATCAGTTACACTAAAGGGAACAAACAAAGTGAGGTGTTATAACGCCTCTAAAACTTACACTTTCCTAAGATTTTCATCATGAATTTTCTCACAGGGGCCTGCCAAGAAAAAATACACATACGAGCCACAACACAATCAAATGAGATCCACTACAACCGTAACTTTGATGCATTAACTGTAAAGTGCAATTGTATACATGTGTTTGACTTACCCAAATCAGAGCGTGTGTTTGTAAATAACTCCGCTGGACAGAAGCCACACAGGTAGTATCGACATACCTAATTGCAGCAAAGAGATGTACTTAGCTTCATCGTATTCAAATCTCACCTACATTTATAACTTACATTGATCACAAAAACGTGATAGCTTCAGGTACGTTATTAACGTGAACGTGTTCCAACTAGAGAACAATTCCTAGAATGTAAATTTATAGTAAAGGGTGCCTCATTTTGAAGATTAGCATTAGCCTTAGCAGACACTCGTGCTGCGCCGCACTTGCTAACAACGGATGGACGTGTGTGTATGTTATTATACGCGACATGCTGCGTCTAATTGGGTTTTTAGTCCCATTATATTAAATAGTTATCGTTAAGACATGTTAGCGACACAAAGAGAATCCCGTCTCCAAACTCAAGTCTTTTAATTTCGTTAGCTATCAAACTCACACGGCTAACATTAACAGGATGCTAACTTACGCTCTCGTCGTCCCATTTGACGTTTGAACGCTTCTCGTCCGGGGCCAAATTTCGATCTCGGCCCATTAGCTCATCGAGCAGTTGGGCTGCGGAAAGCATTTTCAAGCTTAACTTGAAGTACTGATGTTAAACACAACAATATTTCGCGGAGATCCAGTTCACACCATCTAATGCTCCCAAAGTACATTGAATCAAAATGGCAGCTGCGGCACCGATGACGTCATCCTGTACTTACTGCTAAGTGAAGCCGAGGCCTTTGACCCGGAAATGGAACCCAACACCAAACTGCACACTGGAAACGTGCTATGAATGGTATGTAAAAGAAAATATTGCAATTCTCTAATATTGTGTTCTTACTTTAAAAGAAAGCCACAACCATAAAAGCACAATATATATGTATATCATTTGTACACACTCAAGATAAGCACATGTATTTAGAAATGGAAGAATCCAACCATATTACAGATTTTGAAAAAGCAAGCAATATTTTGCGATAATTATTTGCAAGGGAAATCCCTTAACGTAATAACAATACATGATCTATAATAAATACATATGACACAAATAAATGCTAACAATTGTCAATCGGGCTACACAGTGGTGTGGAACTACAGTTGCGTAGCTGTTGTTCCATCTAAAAGTGTCCCCCGATGAGGCGGCGGTGCTTCTGGCAACCCGCTGACGGAACGCTGATACCGCCGATAAGCTTGAGTGGATAAACCCTGTGTTGAATGTGACACGAGAAACTTAACCAACAACAAGGGTAAATAGGGATTGTCAGGAGTTATCATATTATAAAAGCTCCAAATTATCAATTTACTAAGCCGCCTTAGCTGAAGAAATTTGTTGTTATCTGCTAACATTAGCATCACAGACCTGTCCCCACCTAGTCAAGCTAGCAAGTTGTTCATATTTAGCCCGGGCGGCTAATGCTAGAAGCTTTTGCAAATCCTATGAACTCGGGAATATCGCTGTCTCTGCAAACATGTCCACCACTTCATTGGATAAAGAACTACAGGAGCGACTGAGAGAGGCTTCTGCCATCGGGGATATTGACGAAGTGCGGACACTGGTGGAGAGTGGAGTAAACATCAACTCCCAAAACGAAATAAATGGATGGTAAGTTTGCGCGCTGTTGAGTGTGGTCTTTCTAACACGAACGGACACAAAATTCCTGTAGTTATTGTAATACATTGATGCTTATTTATAGTTCAAGGGTGTCGCGTGCATCAGGTTTGATCTGTGCTATCCAATTAGGTAAAACATGGCTTAATCCTTCCAAAGTCCTTTTAGCAGTTAATTTGGGATGTTGAGTGAAAGGAAAAACGAAAAAGACAACATGTTAACTGCAACACAGCTCCCTTTGTATTAAGAAGAATTACTTGTAGTGGTGTTTGATTAACTCAATGGTGGCAGGTATACTAACTCCCCTCACTGCTGTTTTGGTGTCTGATTTAAATGTGATCTCTAATCTGACCAGGACGTGCCTACATTGGGCATGCAAGCGGAACCATAAGCACATAGTGTCCTACTTACTAAGTAGTGGCGCAGACAAAGACATCCTTACAGCTAAGGATGAGATGGCCTCTCAGCTCACATCCAAGCCGGAGATCAAACGACTTTTAGGAGGTAAGCAATACCCCAGTTACTTCCTGGTTTGTGTCTGTTTCATAGATTTATGTGAATAAATATGCAATGTGCAGGTAGTAGCATGCAAGCAATCGGAGCTTGACAGAGGCGACCTCAAAGCCCTCCGGTCGGACGTAAACATACTTGCTGGATGTCTCAAATGTCCGACTTTCAAGTTTTCAGAGTTATCTGGTTTGGGATATTGACATATTTGAATGTTTCCACAGTTGAAGTGGAGGACCTGCCTGAAGTCAAGGAGCCTGAGTTACCAATCATCCCCAATTATTTGTCCAACCCGCCCTTTATATACTCCAAGATGGACAACAAGACAGAGCTGCTCCTATCTCAGCACCTTGCACAAAACGGATCTGTGGAACACACTGAAGGCACAGACAGCAATTCAGCCCCTCTTTCTCCAGTCCAGCACCATCACTTGCCACAGAGCCTGGCCTCTGATGACCCCCCAATCAACCCCATCCTTCACAACCAAGTTCAGGCCAGGGAATTTGTTCCCGTAGCCGAGCAAAACGGTGTGACGCCGGGCTCGGTCCCGTCTCACAACAATCACACGGTGGTAAACTGCACAGTGCCAGTGGATCTGTCGGTCGAGCCTCACCTCGTCAACCACGCCGTGCCGCACAACGGAGCCGTGTGCTCGCCTCCTTTGGCCTCGCCCAGCCCGGCTTTGGCTTGCAGCGGCGGGAGTCAGGTCCAAGCTCCGGTAGCTAATGCTAACCCGGCTGTAAACAGGCAGCAATCGGTGCCGCAGCAGATAGGCTACAGTCAGCCGGGGGGGCCTTTGCCAGCATTCCAGCCGTTTTTCTTCACAAGCACCTTCCCCGTCAACGTGCAAGGTGAGTGCACATTCTAAAGCAGGGATCACCAATGTTTTTCCTTGTGAGAGCTACTTTTACAAAATGAAAATGGCCAAGAGCTACTCATTTTTGTAACATTTATTTTCAGATCCTATTTTAAACCCAAACAAAGCGAATATGCTTGTTTTACCAGAACATGAACAAAATGCTGGTGTCCACAACTCACATGTTGTATTTCACAATGCATTTCTTTCTACTGTTCTTTCATTATTACCTGAACACCTGAATGAAAAGCAGGCTTGCGGGCACCTCATGTGGTCGTGTCAAGGAGCAATGCTGTAGAAATGAAACTTGGATAGCTGTACACCGTCGTCCTTCGTTTAGAGCATAGAAAACCCGTTTGACTTTCTAAGTACGGGTTTATTGTTTGAGCCCTGTACACATGAAATAACACCCCTATAGTCACTTTTAAAATCCAATTTTTTTTTTTATATCACATTGCGCAGGCTACGATATCACTGCCTCTCCAATTTACTTCTTTGAAACTTAGAGTGCTTCAAACGGAGTGGGGAAGAAGGACAAAGAAGCCAATAACTTTGCACTTCCACACGGAATGAGAGGAGAACCTTTGTTTTCCCCCATTTGATCAGCCATGGCATGTCGGCTCGGCTCTGCTGGCTCAGTAGCCAGTCTCCATGCTGTGTGAAAGGTCATGTAATTTAACGTCATGCCTAGTCACCACGATACTACATATAACTTCTTTCAATGTTTATTGAATAATAGGCTGTTGTCAACCACCAAACAGCCATCATTTATTTAATTAATGATTTTTTGAAAAACCGCAATCTATTGAGGGAGTGATATTCGAACTGCGACTGTACGGTAATCCCTCCTTTTATCCCGGTTAATCGGATCAAGACCTGACCGAAGTGAATTTCCGCAAAGTAGGGTTCCTTATTTATTAATGGAATATTTTGAAAACCTGTTTACAACCTTCTAAATGCTGTTTTTAACATTATTAAAGCTAGACATGAAATAACACCCCATTAGTCACCTTTCACTCGTGCTACCCAATACAGTAGACATAATAAGAGAATATAAGACATAATATAAACTCACACATGTTAGCATTGGGAGAATTCATTATTGTTTTTTGTTTGACTTCCTGTTCTGTACATTACTTCCTGTGGTGGCTATGTAACATTGCTGACACCTGGTGACCTGTGTAGAACACGAGTGGCTTAAATCCCGCAATTCTTCCACTGCAGAGTTAGTACTGAAGGTGCGTATTCAGAACCCAAACACGCGGGAGAACGACTTCATCGAAGTGGAGCTGGACCGCCAGGAGCTGACGTATCGCTCGCTGCTGAGAGTCTGCTGCCGTGAATTGGACGTCAGTGCCGAGCATGTGGAGAAGATCCGCAAGCTGCCAAACACGATGTTGAGAAAGGTAAGGTGGACTTTATTTCATTTTTATTGACACTTGAATGCGTTTTGACACGCCAGGAGACTGCGGAAGTGGAAATATGCTTCCTCAGCAAGTGTGTTCTTCCATGCCCAGGACAAAGATGTTGCCCGCCTGCAGGACTTCCAGGAGCTGGAGGTCGTCTTGGAGAAATCCGAGGGCCTGGCCTTCTTCTCCGGCGCAGGGAACCTGACGGACAGACCCTGCTACAACATGAAGGCCTCCCGCCTCACCTACTAGCGCGCCCCAACAGAGTCTCCCTGCTCCTAACGGGCTTGTGTAGCCGCCCTGGGGCAGCCGTTAACCAGTTGCCTGCCCAGATCTCCTTGTCAAGCTTTGTACAGCTTGGGTGTTCTGCCAACTTTCTTATCAAGTTCATGAGCTATCGTCCTCCTCCGGGCCCTTTCGCTGCTTTCGTGTTCCCAACTAGTTGTAAGAGATTACTGATGCATGTCCTGGATTATGAGAGAACGTATTGCCCCCCCCCCCCCCCCCCCACCCCCCCCACCCACCCACCCACAATCTCTTGCCGTGCCAGGACTCCAGTGGAACACCAAGGGGTAGGTCGAGGACGCAGGCTTGTCTTCCTGTAGACTGAACGGGTATCTGCAATAGCCTTATATGGACGTGTCCACCCGCTAGCTGTGGACAAAGTTCTCATTTAAATCCGGTTTGCATAAGCCCTCACAGAGCCTGTGCAGAAGACTTGGTAATGTACTCCACACCCTCATACATGCTGTTGCTTTAACCTTAGTGTCTTTGCTGCAAAGGGAACTTCTGTTAGTTGCTTAATTAAACATCTTTTTTTTGGGACTTAATCATTGTAACTGCTGACTGCACGCGTTCCATCTGTCAGCATGGAGAGTGCTGTGGAAAAGCAGCAATTCTTTCTTCACGTTATTTCATTGAGTTCAATGCGTTCCAGTATGAAGCCTTGTGTGGCGATGACATTTTGTACGCAGCTCCCGCGTATGTTGACAATTTAATAACACAGTGAGCCCATTTGACCTGCTGATAAGCAAACTGTGCGTCACAAAGGAATGCAGCGGTGCAGGTTTTCCCTTTTATCAAGTAAAGAAGAATGACGAAAGCACCTGCTTATCAGACACGCTGTGCCGTACAAGCAAACACTCCTGCCACATTCTTCCAAGAAAAGTCCATTTACTAACAATCTCAATCTTGTAGGCCAGTGATTCTCAACTGGTGGGTCGCGAGTCTTGGCCTGGGCAAAAAAAATAAAACAACGTAATGACCCAATGTCCGTGAATGCACCTTGCGTTCTTGTCTTGCTGCGCCGCCACGAGTTGCGCCCCTTATAAATATAAGCTATTTGAGGAGTCAGAGTTGAAAAGTGTCCACAGTTTGGGTCGCCTCCTGTCAGACCAGTTGAGAACCACCGTTTGAGGCCAACCGTTCTGTTGTCATTTATGTTGTATTATTGGAGGTGGTAGCTTTATTAGATGGCTGAAGTCTGCTTGACATCACTTAAAAGCGCACTGACAAGATGACTAATAATACTAACTAAATAGTTACACTGTATATGAAGATTATTTGCTGGGGCAAGTGAAGAGCCTTGTTGTGTTCGATGAGACTTTTAATGCTGCTTTCATCATCACGTTCTTTTTACGCTGGGGCTCATTTCCCCACATTGCACATCCTCCAATCAAAAGGTTTCTTCTCCCTGTAATAACTTATCTGTTTACTGTTCAAAGCTCCACCTTAAGCTCTTACTTGTATTTCTATGTTGGACCATATATATTTTTATTAATAAGCATAGTTTTGTTCTTTTCTTTTAACCAGGTAAGCCTGTTGTGTTTGTGTCAAAACGTCTGTGGCGGAAGCTGGACTTGTTGAAGGAAAGTGCAATGTGAGGTAAAGGCAATGTTCAAGGCTTTATTGAGACAAAGGCGTAAGGTATGTTGATTCTGTGAAGAGGGTGGGGGTACTAACCTTATCTGTGGGGTTGTTTGTTCTAGAGAAGAAGCAGAATACAGCTGGACTTAACCTATGCATCCAGAGTCTGATATTTTTATAAATGAAACGTCCTGTGTACTTGCGGACATAATCGTAGGCACCGTTGATGCTGTTTGTTCTGGAGCCGTGTATGTGTTCTTTGATAAAGCATGATGAATGACTTCATCTCCATCACTTTCAGATACTTTTTTTTTTAATCTGCCCTCGACAAGAAACAGAAACAGAAACAACAAAATATTAGAATAAAGTCATATTAACATAAAAATAATGACAAAAAATAACATTGTAATACTAAGTTTCACAGTAATTTCCGCAATATAGATCACAGTATTAGTTGGGAAAAAGTTGTGATGTTACAAGAACAATGTCAAAATATTATGGGAATAAATTCAGTCAAGTTACAAAAGACACTTGAAACATTAGTAACATTTGAAAAACAACAGAAAAAATTGAAAAACGAGCAGTGGAGAAAAAGTAATAATACACTTTGTCACCTATAACACACATTTGTGATTTCCATCCATCCATTTTCTATGCCACTTGTTCTCATTAGGGTCACGGGTACGCTGGAGCCTATGCTGGCCCCAGCTGACTTTGGGTGAGAGGTGGGGTGCACCCTGGGCTGGTCGCCAGCCAGTCGCTGAGATTTCTTTAAATGAATACAAAATACATATGCACTGTAACTTGTAAGCATACCTACATGGGTTTCTTTTACAACATGTAAAATACCAAAGTGGCCCCCGCATCCTCTGATTTTTAGCATATGCGGCCCTGGTCGGACACCCCTGAAGTAAACCCTAATCCTGTCCGAACTGAAATGCAACTCGAAAGCCGCTAGAGGGCGGCAAAGACTCATTCCTTTTTTTCGTCTCGTCTCTATTGATAATCAGCTTGACGGCCCTCTTTGCTAGAAGACGCCTTTTTAGTCCTAAAAACAAGTCGGATTTAAGTCAGATTTCCCCGTTTTTAAGCAACTAGCATCAACTGTAATTGATGTTAGTTTTGGGCCCTAGATGATTGATTTGAACGGCTCTCTTTGGTGGTACAACATACATGTTCCTGATTTGTACAAACTGATTGATTTGTTGAGGATATTTCCACGGGATCGGCATGATACATACAAGCTCAAATATATTGGGGTCATCTGATATGATGAAAATGTCTTTCATTACAGTGACCGTCATGAGGGCACGCCACATCATTGCGTGGGTGGCGTTTTGAATTGGTGTTGCCAAAAAGCCAAATATAAGCAATGAGTTAACCTTCTGGCACTTGCTGATTTTGGTGACTTTACAGGGCACACTTGACCTCAGGTTCCCGTGTTGTTCTATTTGCCGAGTGTCCTGGTTTTTCCGTAATCAGAATACGGCCTCTAATATATACAGTCACCTAAAACTTCTAGCTGGTGGTGCAACAGGTTCTTGAATGTAATTTTACTTGACAAGACCAATAGCTGTTCATTTCTTCTTATTGATCATACTGGACTGCAGCTGGTAGCATCTCTTGCAGCATAAAAGAATTGTTTTGATAGGACTCATTGGATGGATCAATACTTGACTGTACCACTATGGACTATCATCTGTCATAGGACGGAACTCCATCATCCGGCATGGCTCAGGTGCTTTGATCCTCTGTAGGTGGAATGTGGTAACAAGTGCCAAGTATCACTTATAAGAGCTTAAGATCCATGTGAAAACATGCACGGAGGCAACTAACTGGGGAGGTCAGCATCTTGCCCAAGGATGCTTGACATGGTCACTGGAGGACAGCGGATCGAACCAGCAACATTGTCAAAGCGCTTGGAGTACCCTGAGGGCAGAAAGCGCTGCGTTTCCCATTTACCCTACACAGTAAAAGTCTAAATTCTAAGAGCTTAAGATCAATATGAAAACATGCATCGAGTCGACGCTTGCGCGTTTCAAAAGGCCCCCCCGCCCCCTGCTGTCCTATTCTCGTTTGACCCAGGTTTGCACAACAAGTCACTGTAGTACACTTCCTGTGTTTTTGAAACATTTTGTTATGTTCCCTTTGTGATGTAAAGAACACAAACACCACCTAAGTCACGCTCATAGCAATACACTCGTAGGTCTGTGAAGCCTCCTCAATGGAACACACGCAACAGAGTCCATGTGGTGAGCAGATGTTCCGGCAATGCAAACCAGGGAGCACAAATGTTGCATCATCTGCATCGTCAGTGTGTAAAAGACGTATAAAGGGAACAATGTGTTTGTTATTGTGACTAGCAGGTGTGCATGTCACTGGACACGCATGGACGTCTGTCCACCGGTATGCTGAGTGTCTAGGAATCAGCTTAGGGCCCCGCTTTGGCTTTTGTTCACGAGCGAGACGCTCATAATGAGCTTAGCACCAACAGTCCAACATTGTTTTAAAGCAGCTCTACCAGTCTCCTACATGACGCACGTGAAGCAAGCCCTAAGAGTAAGACGCAAGGCAACATCTTCCCCAGTACTTGGACTTGGGCCCTTGGGCCACACAAATACACGCATCACTGCGCCGTCACCTGTAACGCTAGAAAATCTGAAATGGAACTGCATTGCATTGTGGGCTAATGACGTCCAGGTCGTTGTGTAGCTTTACCAGAGTTGTCGTCATCCCATAATGCAATGTGGATGTGTAAATATCAGGGGCAGACTCGCATGCCTAGACACCCAAGGGTGTTTGAATCAGGTGATAAGCATATGGAGGACTTGTTTGGGACAGCAGGTAATCATAGCAAGTTAGCGAGACACTAATTTGTACTAATATTGGTAAAATCAAATAGAATGAACCCATGGTGGGGTCTGGGGGCCATTTGCAGCCCACGGCACATTCTAAAAATATAATTTAACAAGAAAAAAAAAACAGCATAAAGTTTAAAATATTAAAAGAATATATATATATTTTTTAAACAATAATATGAGAAACAAGTAAAACAACGGCTGAAGTTGTAATTTTTGAAAAATCAGGTTGTGGAAGAAGTTATGAGGATATGAGAATAAAGTCAAAATATCATGGAGTTAAAGTCATAATTACAAGAAGACAATGTACAAGAAGAAAGCTGAAATTAAATAAATAAATAAAAACAGCAGAAATGGAAAAAATAACTGTAATTTTATGAACATAAAGTCAAAATATTAAGAGAAAAAAAGTCACCATTTTACGAGAATAAACTGGTAATGTTCTGAGTAAAAATAATGTCCTTTTAGTAGCATAGAGTTGAAATACTCAAGAAAATAGATGTTCTTTTTTCTAAAGTCAATATTATGAAAAACAAAGTTGTATTTTTGGGGAAAACTAGGTTGGGGAAAAAGTTATAATATTACAAAAACAATTATCCAAGATTATTTGAAAAAGTTGAAATATTTAGAAAATTAACACAAAAAAAACAAAGCAAAGATGGGGTAAAAGAGCAGAGTTCAGACTAATAATCGGCTTTGTCACTGTTTTTCACATTTGTTTTTCTTGAAATATGTATGACTTCTTAGCATTAGTGATAAGTGATGTTGATTGAATGTAAGTATACAGGAGTTGCATGGCTGGTGAGGGCTCGCACGTGTAGAAGGTCAAAGTCAAGGTTTACAGACAAAATATGTGATGGGGAAGAGTGAAAGTGCCCTCTACATACCTTTCTTCAATTTGTCTGGCCAGTGTGGGCTATGCTGGGAATGCAGGGTCTTGAAGGTGAAGGTTGGGGTTGGGTGGGAGAAGGGACGAGTGGGTGAGAAGACCTCCACTTGAAAACATCATGTACGCGTGTGTGTGTGTCTTTGTGTATGTAAGCTGTTGAATTGTAAGGTAATAGCATCAAATGTGTCTGTTCACTTGCATAGTTAGTTCCCTGCAGAGCCAGACCGAGACTACAGGGTCCACCAGGAACATACTGGGCCTCTTTGGACTCAGCAGGGACCCACAGCACACATGCATGCAAATCAAAGTTGACTTTTAGTATTCCCCTCAAGGCAGAGCGGCTTATTGAGGTCATTGGTGTTCCTGAAACACAGACCGTGTCACCATTCAAATTCAGAGACAAGCACGCCACCGGGACAAAGTGATTTGGATCTCAGGACCCCTTTGTAGAATCGGCTCATGAAGAGCACCGCAGTTGACAGAATGACATCAATCTGCTTGCACTTGTGACTCCTATAATCGTATCGAACCAAATATAAGACAACTTTTTTCCAAAGTTTTTTTTTTTAGAAAAAAATTCCGCTTAGCCTGCAGCATAAGCAGGGAAACCCAGACTTCCTCTTCCCGGCTACATCGTCCAGCTCTTACAGGCGAATTCCGAGGTGTTTTCAGGCCATTTGAGAGACGGACAAGCCCTGGACATCTGCCTCGGGAGACATCCTGACCAGATGCACAAACCGCCTCATCTGGCTCCTCTCAATGTGGAGGAGCAGCGGCTCTACTCCCAAGTTCCTCCTTGTTCCTTCAGTCACTACCCAAAGCTTGTGACCATAGCTGAGGGAAGGAACGTAGATCAACTGGTAAATCGTGAGCTTTGCCGTTGGGCTCAGCTCCCTCTTTACCACGAGGGACCGCTGCAGAGTCCGCATCACTGTAGATGACGCACCGACCCGTCTGTCGATCTCGCCATCTAACCTTCCCTCTCTTGTGAACAAGACCCCAAAGTACTTCATCTCCTCCACTTGGGGTCGGATCTCATCCTCGACCTGGAGATGCCACTCCACACTTTTCCGGGTGAAAACCATAGACTCGGACTTGGAGGTGCTGGTTCTCATCCCAGCCGCTTCACACTTGGCTGCGAATTGATCCAGTGAGAGCTGAAGATCACAGCCGGGGAGACCCAGTCCTGCAGCCACCAAAGCGGATCCCCCTCAACGCCCCGGCTTGCGCCTAGAAATTCTGTCCATAAAAGTAAGGAACAGAATCGGTGACAAAGGGCAGCCCTGACGGAGTCCAACCCTCACTGGAAACTTGTTGCTGGCAATGTGGACCGAACTCTGACACCGGCCTGATAGGGAGCAAACCGCCAGAATTGGGTGGTCCGGTACAGCATGCTCCCGGAGTACTCCCCACAGGATTCCTTGAGGAACATGGTTGAATGCCTTCAACAACACGTGGACTGGTTGGGCAAACGCCCATGCACCCTCCAGGACCCTGCCGAGAGCGCAGAGTTGGTCCACATTTCCACAGCCAGGACGAAAGCCACACTGCTCCTCCTGAATTGGCATTCCACTTTCCAACATGCCCTCCTTGGCGGAAGAAGATGGATAGATGGATATTCGGGTTAATACGCTACACTTACATTTAAGCTTTGAAAGCCTGGACTTGAGAGCCTGATTTGAAAAAAGCCCACAGGGATGATCTTGCTGTTGGTGTTGTTTTGGTGTTTATGAAACCATTCATGACATTTGACCCCATGTAAGTGCTTGTGGTGGGAATTGTCTTCTGTTTGTCTCAAATTGGTTTGGAGTCTTGAGCTGACATTCTTCCAGTTACGTGGACGTGCACGTGGACAGTATATCGATGCTGCCTCCTGCACTGGGGTCCGGTTACCTTTTGCTTTGAAAGACAAGCCTACCTAACCCAGAATGCCAAAGCTGCACATAAACGAGGCAAGGCCCTGAAGGTGTAGTTTGGGTTTTTGACATGAAGTTGTCCGACATCCCCATCAGCAGTGTAGTGCATGAACAGTGACTGACCCCCCTTAAGTAGGAGTAGTAGAGAGTTTGGCTTCTCCAAACAGCATGCGTTGAAATGTGTAATACGTTTGCATCACACAAATGCCTCACAATCAGACCTCACAATTGCTCAGCGCTTCCATTGTTGTGTACGTGTTGCAGTGTTTACACGTGCAGATGAAGACCTCTACGGCGTCTTGATCCGCTGTGGAACACATACACAACAACGGATGTGCAGTGATACGACGGGAGAGAAAGTAACGCCGAGTGATTGCGTGGTCAGAATTTTTCAAAGAGGCATTTTTGTGATGCAAATGTGTTACTCTTTAGAACGCATATCGTTTTGGGAAGCCACACTCTTTACTTAAGTGGCCCCACCAACTAACCGGAACTACATTCCTCATCACCGAAATCTGACCAGAACTTGGCTCACGGGATGAAGTGGGAGGTAAGTCTCTGTTGATGCACTACACTGCTGGTGGGGATGTCATACAACCTCATGCCTACACATCCCAACTAGCCCTTTAAAGTATAAGCATGCGTTCCAAATAGCTCATTATTCAGCTCCAATGTGTCATTTTCTCCATACGTAGTCAAAAGGTTCATCAAGACAGCCACTTCAGATTATTACTGTCTCAAAAAAGTGTTTTTGCTGCCATCCTCTGGCCTCAAAGAGTGCAAGTCAAGCATCCCGTTACCGTAATGCTATTCTGCAACAATAAATGGGCAACTGCATATGCAGCAGTCAATTAAAACCACCAAATGAAGCATCGTAACTCCTCCTCTGTTGTTTTCCACAGCATGTCTCTGTGGCGTGTGTGTGACAAGAAGAAAAGCTCTGCCTCACTTGGGGAGAAGTCGTTTGGTGCCACGTGTGGGTTTTACTCGTGTAACTATCTAGACCCCATTGTAAGACATCCCGTCTTTTATTGTCAGGGGAAAAAATCCAGTCTTGGATTTGGGTCACCCCTAATGCGGGGGTGTCCAAAGTGATGGCATTTTTTGTTTTTTTATTGTCCCGCGGCACATTGTAGAAATAAAAGGTTGCTACTAGCAATCGGAGTCCCCTGTTGATTACAGTAAAGTGCCAGAATGTGTTTTCTCCAAGTCACAAAAGGCACATTTTTAAACGTAAAGAAACGAGTTGGAATGTTTGGTCGCGTGTGTGCTTGTTTGCAGCAGCTTTGCACGCGAAGGGTTAAGGCTGCGCCAAGCGTGTCCGCCGCAAGTTAGCGGCTTTTGAATGAAGTTGATGTCAACTGTAAGTCAGTCTGGTCTCTGCCCGCTGCTGCTCCACTCCGAGTCCTCTCCTTCCTCCTTCCCCCCCCCACTTGCTACTTTGACACCACTTTCACGACTTGAATGCCGCTTTTCCCCCCGGTGGGATTTCTTCTTCTTCTCCGTTTCTTCCGAGGGTTTCATCTGCGTCGCACGCTATGTGGTGGATGCTGTTTCCCCGATGGATTTGGTTTCTCGTGGGACATTTTTACACTCTGGTGCTCTTCATGGACAGTGTGAGATCCATGCCGATGTCCGTGGCCAAGGTGGTTTATTCTCACGCAGGTCTGTGCCCCAATGAGCTCAACCCCAACCTGTGGGTGGACGCCATGAGCACCTGCATCAGAGAGTGTGAATCTGACCAGGTGGGTTCTATCTTGGAAAAATACTCTTTGCAAAGGTTAGACTTACTAACACAACACTTGTAGTTGGCAGAGTACTAAGTGAGTGTAGTAGTATACAAGTATTGAAGTACCAACTACAATCATTCGTATATATTTGTACTAATGATTCACATGTCAATGCAAGGCGCCGCCATATCTTCACACTTTTATTTCACCGCATGACTAATAGAACAGAAGCAATATGTGCACACCAGTCAAAGATCCTCTATGTGACAGGAGTGCTCTGCTGTTTTTAAAGACCACGATGCAAAAACACTACTCAAAGATCCTCTATATTACAAGAGCCCTCTGCTGCTTATATGGACCATACTGCAAAAAAATGCTACTCAAAGATCGTCTACACAACATGAGTGCACTGCTGTTTTTAAGGACCATGCTGCAAAAACAGGAGTCAAAGATCCTCTATATGACAGGAGCACTTTGCTTTTTTACGGACCATACTGCAAAAAAAGCTACTCAAAGATCCCCCCCATACAACAGGAGCACTCTGCTGTTTGTAAGAACCTTCAGCAAAAATGCTAGTCAAAGATCCTCTATATGACAGGAGTGTACTGCTGTTTTGAAAGACCTACAACAAAACCATGAGTCCAAGATGTTCTATATGACAGGGGTGCGCTCCTGTTTTTAAGAACTGTGGTGCAAAAAAAAAAAAAAAATGCTACTCAAAGATCCTCTATACAACAAGAGCACTGTGCTGTTTTTAAGGCCCTACTGCAAAAACACCAGTCAAAGATCCTCTATATCAGTGGTCCCCAACCCCCGGGTCATTTGGTACCAGGTCGCACAGAAAGAAAAAATAATTTCCATTATTTCATTATTTTTAATGTTTTATTTTGAAAAGTGGCCGGATTCTCTCTGTTACATCCGTCTCACTTGACGCATGTCCATTGTGGGTGTGCTAACTTTATCTCATGCCGCACAGATAGACTACTACTGTATTTGTACCATCTTTCTTTCACCTCATATTTGGTGTCAAATGCTGATACTATGTGGGAATGCATGAAGGTAAGTTTTGATGACTTGCTAATGCTAATGTGCACATTTGTCTCAAGTTAATTCATGCTAGCACTGCCTTTTACCACACGTCAAACAGCCATGTCATCATCTCTCTGGAAACACTTGGCTGGAACTTGAACTGGTGGATGGTGGGTCAGCATTCATTTTGTGCTCTTAATTTGATGTTATTCATGTCTGAGTTTTACACAATACATCATAAATAAGATACATTAGATCGCTATAATCTACGAAACCCCCCCGCCCCGTCCGTGGTCCATGGGAGGTTTGTGGGAACACAAGCCGGTCCGTGGGTCAAAAAAGGTTGGAGACCACTGCTCGAGATGACAGGAGTGCTTTAAAGGATCAGATTTAAAAAAATGCTATTCAAAGATCCTCTATATGACAGGAATGCTCTGCTATCTTTAAGGCCCAACCTCACAAATTCTAGTCAAAGACAGGAGTGCTGTGCTGTTTTTGAGGACCTACTACAACAGCGCTAGTCAAAGATCCTTTATATGACAGGAGTGCTCTGCTGCTTTTAAGGAACTACTATAAAAACATTGGCAATGAAGAGCCTCTATATGGACCATACCGCAAACAAAAAGCTACTCAAAGATCCTCCATACCACAGGAGGGCTCTGCTGTTTTGTTAAAGACGTACTACAAAAGCACAAGTCAAAGATCTTCTATATGACAGGACCGCCCTGCTGTTTTTAAGGAACTATTGCAAAAACATTAGCCAAAGATCCTCTAATGACAGGAGTGTCTTGCTGTTCATCAGGATCTCCTGCCACAGCAGTAGTCAACATCCTCAACATCACAATATGATATGTATTGCAGAAATGTCCCTCTCTTCTAGGACTGCGAGACCTTTGAGAAGTGCTGCCCTAACGTGTGCGGCAACAAGAGCTGCGTGGCCGCGCGCTACATCGACATCAAGGGCAACAAGGGGCCCATCGGCATGCCCAAAGGTGCCACCTGTGACAAGTTCATGTGCTCCCAGCAAGGCTCCGAGTGCGACATCTGGGACGGGCAGCCCGTCTGCAAGTGCCGGGACCGCTGCGAGCGAGAACCCCACTTCACGTGCGCCTCTGACGGGATGACGTACTATAACAAATGTTACATGGACGCCGAGGCGTGCTCCAAGGGTGTCTCTATCTCTGAGGTCACCTGCAGGTAACATGTTAAGTATTTTCAGTCTTTCCCTTTTGCTTTCGCTTCGCCGAGGTAGTCTTGTCCTCCAAGGAAACAAACATCCGTGTAGGACAGGGGTGTCCAAACTTTTCCCGGCGAGGGCCACTTTGCCATTTTGTAGCGCAGCTATGCTAGGACGTTACATCCGGTATACTTCAGGATGAAAAAGCACATGATGAGAATCGACTTTGCTCTTTTTTGTTTGTTTGTTTGTTCTTTTTTATTTGACATTTTCCAAATATTTCAGCTTTCTTCTTAAATAATCTTTGTACATTTTCCTCTCGTAATGTACAGTAATGACTTTATTCCCATCAGAGTAGATCTTTTTCCCCAATGTCGTCTTGGTTCTCACAGTACGACTTAAAAAAATAAGTATTTTTTCTTTCATATTTCAACCTTTTGCTACGAAAACAAGATCATTTTCCCTCCTGATCACATTACGAGTTCATCCTCCGAAAATTGCAACTTTTTTTGTCGTTACAATACAACTTTTTTCTTATTTTTTACCTTGTTCCATTTCTTTTTCTTTTTAATTTTACACTATTTGAACTTTCTTCTAGGAAATGTTCTTCTCCTAATTCTGACTTCATTCCCAGAACATTTTCACTTCATTCTCATAACATGATGACTTTTTGCGCAACCTAATTTTCCAACTTTATTTTGTTTTGTTTGTTTCTCATAACGCTGTGACTTTAAGAAAATAAAAAAGGCATCATTTCCCCCCATAATATTACGATGTTATTCTTGTCAAATGTTCTTGTTAGCTTCCAACTTTTTTCTTTTCATATTTTGACTTTATTCTTGTAAAATGACTGCAGATTTTGCTTCTTGTTTTAGTTTTTATTATTTTTATTGTATTATTTTAGATATATTGTTTTTTAATGTTTTTAGTTTTAGAATGTTGGCCGAGGACAATAAAAAAACAAACAGCCGCGGGCCCCAAACGGCCCCGGGGCCGCACTTTGGACACCCCTGTCAAGACAGTATAGTGATCAGGGTGGACGCTGATTAACTCTCTTCCTGTTCCACCCACCTACAGGTACCACCTGACCTGGCCCAACACCAGTCCAATCCCAGCGGAAACCACCCTCCATCCAACCACGGCTCTTCAGACCACCCTGCCGGCCGACATCCACCCCCCCGCCATACACAGCGGCCCCACCCAGCAGGCGGTTTTTGTGGGAGAGACGGCCAGCTTCCTGTGCGAGGTATCCGGGAAACCGCATCCGGAAGTCACCTGGGAGAAGCAACTGAAGGGCAAGGACAACGTCGTCATGAAACCGAATCACGTGCGGGGGAACGTCGTGGTCACCAACATCGGCCAGCTGGTCATCTACAACGCGCAGCTTCAGGATGCTGGAATCTATACGTGCACGGCCAAAAACGCGGGAGGAAGTGTGTCGTCGCACTTTCCCTTGTTGGTAATCCGGAGAGAGGCTAAGGGGAAGCAAGCAGGGGGGAATGACACGCATCTGCCCTTCCCTCCTGCAGAGTGCTTGAAAAGTCCAGACACGGACGACTGCGGGGAAGAGAGCATGAGCTGGTACTACGAATCAAGCAGGAACAACTGCTTCACCTTCACCTACAGTCAGTGCAACAAGAACCAGAACCATTTCGACACCTACGACGTCTGCATGCTGTCATGTGGGGGCGAGCTGGCAGCTCCTTGTAGCCTACCCAGCCTCCAGGGGCCCTGCAAGGCCTACGAGCAGCGCTGGGCCTACAGCAACGCCCTCAAGAAGTGTCAGTCTTTTGTCTACGGGGGCTGCGGCGGCAACGAAAACAACTTTGAGTCCAAAGAGGCCTGCGAAGGCATGTGCCCCTTTCCGAGGAACCACAACTGCAAGGCCTGTAAGCCTCGAGGAAAGATGGTGACCAGCTTCTGCAAGAGCGACTTCGTCATCCTAGGACGGGTCACAGAGCTGACCGAGGAGCAGGAGTCGGGTCACGCTTTGGTGACGGTGGAGGAGATCCTGAAGGATGAGAAGATGGGCCTCAAGTTCTTTGGGAAAGAACCCTTGGAGGTGACTCTACTGAACATGGACTGGAACTGCCCCTGCCCCAATATCACCGCAGCCGAGAGTCCGCTCATCATCATGGGGGAGGTTCACAACGGGATGGCCGTCCTGCAGCCGGACGGCTTCGTGAGCTCCTCCAGCGCACGGAAGGTCAGGAAGCTTCGTGAGGTTGCCCACAAGAAAAGCTGCGGTTTCTTGAAAGAGTTCCCCGGCGCCCGCTAGGGCGACATCGCACACAGCCGTACCTCCGAGTTCCTCAGCAAAATTACCGACTATAAATTGCATCCGTCAAAAACTGCGCCAAGAAGGGAAAAACCCCCAAATGTCACACTGCTTTTTCTCATCAGAGCCATCTTTTTCTTTCTAGCAGAGTGATGGCGCCACCTGGCAGCGTTCCATTCACAAGAGAAGAAGATGAACCCACAGGGAGGGGGCAACGTTTACGTCAACAAGGAGCTAATCCCAATTCTTCCCCTTTAGCCCGAGGTTTTGCGTGTTCACGTGAATCCAGTGGTGTCCCGATTCCCCGTAATTAAGGGCTACGGGCTAAGGGCCGTGCAATCTCTCAAACGACGCTTCTTCTTCAGTTCTGGTGTCATTATGAGTCCTTTGGGCCTGCATTGTAGGGAAGAAATGCAAAATCCACGGCCAACGTTCATCTTTTAGGGGCTCGCCCCACAGGAACTTATTCAGGTCCAAATGGTTGTGGTTAAAGTTTCATTTATTGAAACATGCATACACTTTCAGGCTGCAAGTCACCGTTCAAAGTATTTTAACGTTTCCACCCGTCACCCACCCACACGGAAACAGCCTTCTGGGTGCCCTAAAACGGGATATTTTTGAAAACGACTTCCAGAGACGGAAAATCTGAAAACGCCGGCTTGTCGTTTGCGTGTAGACAAGCAGGCGGCACCCAGCAAATGGCAATCGATGACATCGTCGACCCGTCGCCGTCACGTGACCAGAAGCGAGCTCGGGCGTGATATCAGAATATTTCGACTGACGTGACTCACCCCAGTCGTCATTCGCCTAATGACTCGTCTTGTACTCCAAACGACTCGCACAAGGAACTCCGCTTTGTCGTAAGTCGAGACGAGACTTGGAAAGCGGAAGACGAGGGACTGCGTATGTCGTCCTCTTCCACAGTTTGGTTCCGTTCGTGTGTCCGTTTACGGCGCTACACGCAGGTCTGCCGTCTGGATGCAGCTACAATCGTTCGTCGCTACTTCGCGGTTCACCTTTTGCGGCCTCGCTGCTTCGCTGATTTTTTTTGTGCATGCATTGTGTTCTGTGTCCTGATTGGCTGAGGGACCGTAGAACATTGTCAATCAATCCCCTCCATGCCGTGTCTCCCGTTGTTTTTGATCGCTAACAAACAACTAGCAGTTTTCTCCTCGACAAAACCCACAATGTCGAGGACACTTTCTGCACCCAAAAGGCGGAGGAAGATGCTAACCATCGCACAAAAAGTTGGACTTGTGGACCTGCTGAAGGAAGGTAGAAGTTAGGCAGTAAAAGAAGGAATGAATCTTGGGTTGGTGACATAAAAGGAGGAGGAAAACAGCATCAGGACCACACAGCAATAAGTTTGAACAAAGATGCAAAAGCGCTACCAGGACGAAGGGGCACGCTCAGAGGAACTGTCCTTCACTGTTCATCGTTTCTTATGTGTCCAACCTCGAAGTTGATCATTCAAATTCAAAGATGTTTTGAACGTTCAGAGTGTTTAAAAGAGAGAGAAATGTGAGAAAATGTTCATGCCGGTCCGAGAGAAGAGTATGAAGTGTCTGGTGGGGGCTTTTGCAGCCTTAAAACAGACATGCTGTCGTCATCGTCAAAAGAAAGCAAGCGCGGGATATTTTTGGAACCTAACCCCGTGATAAACGAGGGACCACTCTATTCACTAATCCGACGCAGTGTGGATGTGAATTTTTTTCAACCCGCCATGAAATAAAATTGAAAAAATCCCAGGGACGTTTCCGTGTGGACGGGGGCGTGGAGTGACCTTTCAAAAAAATCTTGCAAGATTTGTGTGAGTATGACGCAGTTTTGCGCCTGTCTTGCGTAACGCTCCGAACGCCAACAATGATTGTTGAGTTTTGGGGCTTTGGGCTTTTCAGCTTTGGGCTACCTTTGTATCAAACCGGGGGGGGGGGGGGGGGGGGGGGGCAAAATCAACAATGAAAACATGAAATTTCTGGTTGACTTCCAAGTTGTTCTAGTTTCAAAGCCGTTTTGTCCCACAGGCAGTCAAGTCAAGTTGTTCCCGAGTCAAGCAGCCCCCGTCATGTAACCTTTATTGTGTGTAACACTGTAACACCCCCCCACAGCAGCTAAAGACGTCCACTCCTGTCAAATACAACTACAACAAAGTCTAAGTGCTGGCATGAATGAAACGTGGTGTTGCAGGTGCAGGCGTTCAGCTTCTAAGTTTTGTTTGACTTTCTTTACGTAGATTTTGGACTGAACCTCAAATTGTGCGACTTTTGGGAGGATCCAGGCTCCAGGAACAATAAGCTCTTTGATTCCGCTCAAGCGGAATCGTCTACAATACAGGATTATCTCCATATTTATTTGTCTTTTATGTCTCACAGAGCAGTAGATGTAGCGATGAAGCCGAGTAGAAGCAGAAGAATAGAAACTGTAGTGTGCTGGGACGTGGAACCAACAAATAAAGATGATTGTAGGACATTTGTGATGCTTGGACTGTTTTTCCTGCTAAAGCTGATCATGTAGGCAGTTCACGTTCTGTCTGAGGTTGATGCCTTTTCTTTTTCACACACACACACACACACACACACACACACACACACACACACACACACAAAGTGGGCCTCGTCTGGCCTTAGAATCTGAAGCGGGTCACATTCCAGCCCAGCTGTGGAGGCCTGTGGAGCTGTGTGTTGTGTTGTGTCTGGGTCTGGGGCCCTCGCATAGCACACACCCCACTGGCCATCCTTTGGCCCTGCGCGGCCCCCTTTCATGTGCAAGAGGCCGGGGTGAAGGGGAAGACAGAAGAAAGGGGATGGCGGTCGACTCACTCCTGCGTCTGTGCTCCCGATAGAGAAGGTAGAGGAAGGGATCGCCAAGCGTCTCTATTAGGATTTATGCTTTCATGTTCATGCAAAACGTTGATGACACGTTTGATCCGATAATGTCTGCTCTTGAGCTACTAAAATGTCCCTCCCCTCATTTTTCTCACCCATCTACCCACTTAGGCCCAGCCTTTGGCGAGGACCTCTGACCCCGCTAATGAAAAAGAGGCCACCGAGGAAAAAAAAGAGCCACTTTCATGAGAGGCGCTGACAAGTGGCTCGCAAAGCTTCAACACAAGCCCCTTGATGCTCCTCGCATCACAGCCGGCCGCATGACTTCCTGAGCATCAAGTTCACATGAAGACCACCAGCCAGGCCCGCCCGCCAGACGGAACACAATAGTGAGCCTGACAAGTGCAAACACAGTGAGGAGGAGGGACTTGGGACTTGGGACTTGGGACTTGGGACGGTAATTTGGAATACACTAGAAACACCCACCACATCCATACACTACCGGTCAGAAGTTTGGAGACGCTTCATCATGTTATTTTATGGGAAAGTGTCTCCAACTTTTGAAGCTGTCAACAAACGATTGCTAAATGTTCATCTTGAGCATATTTGCACTAAAGTCGTGACTTCGATGTCTGACGTGTATTTTTGGTTAAATAAGCACACAGACGGATCACAGTTGACATTGCATTCATGTTGATTATACAAAAATGTCAAAATATTTTTTTTTATGACGCGCTTGGATAATAACATTTCAGCTCGTGCAAAAATTGTGTTCAATTTTGAAATATATTTGTTTTGCTACTATTTTATTTTAAGTATTATATATTTATGTGCTTTATGCATATAATTTTGTATTAATCTTTATATAATTTTCTTATATATTTTATGATCGTATCATATGCATTTTAATTGTTAAATATCAGTACTCATTTTTAGTTACATTTAATGGGATATTACTTTTGTACAGGGAAAGTGTGGCAGAGCCACTGTAAAAATATTTGTAATTAGCAAATAGCTATTCCTGAGTGCTTTTGTTATTAAATGTGGAAAAATAACTACTTGTGTCAGTTCATTTGCCAAATAAATAAGAACAATTTGAACACGTCTCTCCCAATTTTTATGACAGGCGGCCTAATATATTTGTTGAGTACTTAAGTACTATTAAGTTAAGTTAAGTATATTTTACAATTACAATTGAGTTCTGAAACACTAAAAAACCAAAACCATTTTTTTTGCACGCAGTGAAACGTCAGAAACTGTGCGATTTGTTGAGCTGTCCACTAGAGGGCAGCATTTTACTTACATTAAACTACATAGTGTACTACAGTTGCTCGTGTGCAGCAGCTAGTTTGTATATTCGACCATTATATTATATTTAAAAAAGGCATTATTAATAGCTACTAGTTGCTTTACAAAAAAAGAACCTAGAGGACACATAGGATCATGTAATATATTCTATTTTTATTTGTATTTATTAATTGTATATGCATTTTATATATAAATACAGTATATAATATACAATATATATTTTTTATTCATTTCAAATAAAAATGCATTTTATTTTAAATAAAAAACAAAAATTTACAAATTAATGATACAATATATAGTATGTATTAATTAAATATATACAGTATATAACATACAATATATATATATATATATATATATATATATATATTACATTTTATTTTATTTCAAATAAAAAATCATTTAATTAAAATTTTTTACGAAATATTAATGATACAGTTTGTAATATACCATATATATATTTTTAGTTTATTTTATTCAAAATAAGAAATAATTTTATTTAAAATTAAAAAAAGAATTATATAGTATATGTATTAGTTAAATATACACTGTATGTAATATACAATGTACTGTAGGTATACTATATATATATATATATATATATATTTAATGTTATTAAAATTTTAAAAATCATTTTATGAAACATTTTTTTAAATTCTTAAAAAAAAATCATAAAAAAGTATGAATTGATCTTTGATGATGGAGAATTTCAAAATGAGTGGGAGGAAGTGCTGATATCTGCATTCCAAGAGGATATTAATGGCGTTTAGTGGGATTGTTTCCGGGTAGAGAAGATCCTCTCATTGTCTTGCCTCACTGGAAGAGTGTTTCAAAGCAGCATCCGGTCAGAACCAGGCCTTTCCTCATTGAGGCAAACCATGCACGGCCCGTCTAAATAGAATTCTTTCTGCTCTCGGCCACAATGACCTCACAGGTCCTGTTGCCGTGGCAGCAGCGGGACAGATGGATGTCTTTCGGTCTGCTGTGGGGTTGTGCAGACACTGGAGGGAGTGCTAACTTTAACGATGAGGGCTTGAATCTCCAAGGTCACTTCCTGATGCAATGCACAGCACAGACGTGAAGGAAGCTGGTGAAATGCGTTGTTATTCACGTTCTGCCACTGAGAGCGCTTTAGCGCTGCATGATGCGATCTAGCGCGTGACCATCATCTCAATGTCATTCCCTAAGTAACATCATCATCATCATCATCATCGTCATCTCTTATTGTCAAGGAAGGGGAGGGGCACAGTGGATCAGAGTGTGACCTTTGGGTCTTACCACTTCCTGACTCAGATGTCCTCCAGGGGACGTCCTGCGTCTAAATAGGATATCGAGCGGCGTGGAAACAGGTTTGTTAGGTGCCTGACCTGATTCTCATGACATAAGCGAGCATGACTTGAAAAGGAAGGGAATGTCTGCGCCCGTCAAAGCTATTTTTGGTCCGCTTTGTGCGTCATGCCAGAGTATGACGATTATTCAGTGTTTTGGCCGATGGAAGGGGACGTCTGTCTCGCAGGAAGTTAGGAATTTAGTCGTCCTGTCAGATGTTGTTTGAGGCCGCGTTCGCACTCGCGCTTCGGTACGGTTCCCACCGTTTGGTCATCACAGCAAACTCAAACACAGAAATCCCTCCTTTATCATAGTTCCTTGGCTCCAGACACGACCATGATAGGCGAATTGCCACGAAATAGGATTCCTTATTTATAAATGGAGTATTTTGGTAGTTAGAGCACAAAAAACCTGTGTGCCACCTTCTAAATACACTTTTTTAACATGATTAGAGCCCTCTACACTTGAAATAACACCCCTAGAGTCACCTTCACACGCCCACTGCCCAAGAATGAGAGAAATTAAATAAGATTCACTCTCGAGTGTGTTGTTCTGCACCCACAAGGCAGAGAAAGACGCATTTAAACGAGAGAATGTTCATGCTTTTACAGCCGTAAAACATGCAAAATATAATCATTGGAAAAATAAAGCTGACTATTCCGCGGATTTCGCCTATTGCGGGTTATTTTGAGAACCTCACCCCCGCAAAAAAAGAGGCACCACGGTATTTGATTTCTAAAATGCGCGGTGGGCTGCGGGACACAATTTGGACACCCATGATTTCATAGCTCGTCACCGAGGATGAGCGTGCGGCATCAACTCTGTGAGCCGCCACAACTCTCGCGGACTATTTAGCTTGTTAGCTTCCTCCGTAGCGAGCGAACCATGGAAACAAAAGAGAGAAGGGGAAAGTGTCATTGCAGGCGGAACTCATCCATCCATCCATCCATCCATTTTCTATACCACTTCTCCTTTTTAGGGTCGCGGGGGTATGCTGGAGCCTATCCCAGCTGACTTCGGGCGACAGGCGGGGTACACCCTGGACTGGACGAGACTCATCCGTGCATGCAAATGTTGATCAGAAAATGGGAGGAAATAACGTACTACAAGCCGATTGGAGGCCCGCGCCCCGTCCCGCCACGCAAAGACTGCACTCAAAATCGAAAGCAAAAGGCGGAAGTGGAGGGCGCCGAGTGTATTCAAGGGTGACTATGTGTACAAAAAATGTGTACAAGTTGGCAGGTCTGCCTTGTGAGGGCCCGCATGCGCACGTGCACGTGTTGACTTTACATGCACGTACCGTACGTGAGCAGCGCCGCCAGCAGAGCAAATACCTCTAAGCTGGCGGGGCCTGAAATCCTCACGTGCAGCTCACGTCTAATCAAGTGTGTGTGCGTGTGTGTGATAGACACCGAGCATTCATCCTGAGCAGCTCAGGCAGCGTCACATGACACCTGATCTGCGACCTTTGCCGCCTGCTGCTCCGGTGAGCAAAAAGGGAATATTATTCCAAACAAATAGGAAGGTGAGCTTCAGCGTGGCCGCTAATTAGGCCGCTTGTATGGACAGCAGAAGGGGGAACCACATCCCAAGTTAGCCCGAGGACATCGCCACGTCTGATCTGTTGCCGTAGCAACAGCAGCTCCAGGCAGCGCCGGGTGGAAAAGTTTGAGTGAATTCATTCAAAATGCGTCTGTGAAAATTGGCTTTGAAACATGAGTTCACCTTCGAGACAAGTAATGAGAAAAGTAAAACAAAAACCAACAACAGCAAAAATGAATAAATCAGTCAATGAATATTATATAATATTATAAGGAAAAATAATGTCATTTTTGTTGCATAAAGTTGCAATATTACATTTTAAAAAAAAAGTCATAATATGATGAAAAACAAACAAAACAGTGAATAAAGTTGTAATTTTGGGGGAAATTAGGTTGGGGAAAAAGTTATAATGTTACGAGAATGGAGTCAAAATATTACGAGAATAATTGAAGTCATCATTATGAGGAAACATTTTAAAAGGAAGTTGAAATAGTTGGAAAAACACCCAGCCGAAATGGAAAAAAAACAGCTGCAATTTTACAAGATTAAAGTCAAAATATGAATTCTAACAAGAAAAAAAGTTGCAATTTTATGAAAATAAACGGGTAATATCATGAGGACTACTAATGTCAGTTCAGGAGCGTTAAGCTGAAATATGAACTCATCAATGCCAGCCATTTTTCAAAAGACAACCCCTTCAGTAGCGGCCATTTTAGACCATTTTGACTGCTCTTTCACGGCACACGGAATATTGACTTCTATGGTTTTATGACCATGGAACCTACCAAAACAAAGATTAAACTCTCGCCTTTCCTCGGAAAAAAAATGTGTTTCTGCCTTCTTCCGTTGTTTAGTAATCATCAGTAGAACGTCGGTAGGTTTCAGGAAAATGTCAGCTCCCAACTAAAACATCCAGCTTTTTGTGAAAAGATACATTTCAAGCATAACTTTCACTTTGACACAATTTTTTTTGCTTTTGTGACACCGAAGATTCATTTGCAGTATTCCAGTAGTAACGTGTTGCTTGTGAACGAATCGGCTCTAAGAGCCGGCTCTTTGAAATGAACGACAGGAGCCGGCTCACGTCGCTGGGAAGCCCATTCGTTTTTTGCTTGTCTTTTTTTCTGTTAAAGCCGAATGTCATTGTGCAAGGTGTGTGGCGGTGTCTCTGGGTCCACACTGAGAAGGGGGAGGGGCGGGGTTAAACACACGCTGTGGTGCTCTTAGAGTTGATTCGTTCGTGAGAAATTTGCATGAAAAGAGTTGACCTATTTTGACTTGATTTGTCTGTTGAGATGGGTCTTTGTTTTGCTAATATTGTTGGGTCGTACATTTTGGTAGCTGCTCTCTGAGGTTTGAATAAAAGCATTTGAATAATAAAGAATTAATAGCATGTGTTTTTTACACGAGTAATTCATTTTACACAATACACGCCATTTGGTCATAAATTCATTTAAGACAACAAAAAAAATCTGAGGAGCCACTCGGGAGCCAATGCGCGTTCACACGCAAAATCATTCAGTGAAAGGTGAAGCGCGATGTAGCGAGTTGTCATGTTTGGAAAATGACGTTGCAGGAAAAACTCCTAAAACTTCGCCCAAAGAAAACTGACAAAGATGATTTAAGAAGGGAGTGTACTTAGCTCAGCAAGATAACGGTGCCACATAGTCTGGGGCTGCATGAGTGCCGCCGGCGCAGGGGAGCTGCGGTTGATTGAGGGAAACATGGATTCCAACATGTTGCGTGACTTCCTGAAGCAAATGTAGACGCTTCCATTGGTTTATTGGCTTTCAAACGGAATCTTTGTTGGTTTTGCTTTATTTCTGCCGAACTACATCACCACGTGTGATAAACGTGATACTTCTGGGGTGCTGCACATGCACACATCTGGTTTCTTTCCTTCCTGCCTGAGTAACCGCGTGTCTCTGAAAGCGCTCGTTCCTCCTATGTGACCTGACAAGCCAATCTTGATCTGTGTGCACAGTAAACAAACACGGCTGAAAGATAAAAATGTGTTTCTTGTGTTGCAGTGACAAATGGACCAGAACACAGAAAGCCGTCTGCAAGACAAGCTTTGAGTGCTGCATGAAAAGCAGTGAGTTAATGCAACTATCATCCAGCCGAGCAGCAAACTGATGGAAAAGAAGTGAGACAGTACGCAGCCAGTGAGCGTAAGGGCGAGCAAAAAGGTGACTGAACAAGGAAACAAAGTTCACGTCTCGAGACTCAAAATGCTCATGAACATCATTTAGAAGATCAGCGTTGTGTTGATGGTATCTGTTTGTGTAGGGTGCCCATAGTGACAGGTGCAGAGCCTCTTACTGGGCTGATGACTCACTCCATCCATTACACATTTCCAGTGAGGAGTGGCCGACATATCAGTGCAGCGCATGCTGACACGCTGCTTCTTACGTAAGGCTGACGACATATATGTATGGATACCGCATGATACACACACACACACACACACACACACACAAACACACACACGGGTCATCCTAACACTAGCATGTAAATATAACGTGATGCTCGCCAAATAGGATGATAGGACACATCCAACCCCATCACGCTCACTCACACGTTGTGTACGGTAAATGAGAGTACTGTATAGGATTCTAATGTGAGCGGAACAGCTGCGAACAAGTTCCTGCCCTCCTGACCTCCGGCGGTCTTTAACTTCCTGGTTGCGGCACACAAGACGAGGGAAGGCACATGTACTCCTCCTCATTTTACTTCTGGACATGCTTAGTCCAAGAAACAAAAGCTCAAAGGTGACATAAGCGCAGCATGCTAAAGAAGTGATATAGGCAGGATGTTACGCAAGCCGTTGTATTTTTATCTCCACCGTGCGTAGAAGCGCAAAGGCGAGAGGCGTAGTTGTCATCTTCGTTGGGCACTTAGATCGTGGGGTTGAGTGAAACCTGCAGAGGGCTTTTGGTGACATTGTGGTGACATGATGGCCTATTCATAACATCTTTCAGCCCAACATGGAGGCCTGTCACCATCACTACTTTTGCTGGTCGATAATTACGCTACAAATTATCGTCAATAATCAGTATTACGTTTTGAGACCACTTTGTTGTTAATTACATGGCATAAAAAGTATGCCACACCACCATATTGAATGGTTGCATTTCCTTTGCAACACCGTCTGTGAGCGCGCACCAGTTTGCGCAATTTTGTTGATATTTACTTTGCCGACCAAACTCCTCAGCAAGCGTTGGCTGTCGGGACGAAGGCTCTGCTACAGTTGGGAAAACTGAAAAGGATGGTTGTGTTTTAGGTGTGCATACGAGTCAGTCATGTTCCCCTGCTTTCTTGTCACTACTTTTCGAGCAAATATGACAAATCGGTTCATCGGTGTCCATGCGCTCACCTGGTTCGTTCTGTTTAAAACCGAAATATTCCCACAATGGAGCTGTTGCGTTTGCCTTAGAAACCATCTCTTCTGTGTGTTCATCCAGGGCTCACGAGGCTATGCTAGCACTCTGTATGCACTAACTAGTAGCCCCGCCTCCACCAAGAGGCTGAATGAGGTGAGGGTTCACTCTCTCTGTTCATTCCACTATAGAACCACGTGCAGCGTGAACCCTCCTGTGAGCCATCCTGTGTGGCACAGAGAGACACACATGAAACACACACATCGTGCATGCGTCAATTTATCGAGGCCGGCATAGTTAGCGACTTATCGATTATGGTGACAGGCCTAATAATATGACACTCATAACCTGGTATAATGTACCAGAAGGAAACACAAATAAAGCCCAGCTAGCCATGGTAATATTTTTAGTTGAACTCTGAATTGACTTTGTTTTCATTAGTGTAGAACTTCACTTTCCGTTTCTATTCTGTTGCCTAAAAGCGTACCCATGAAATTAGACACACTCCTCAGAACGATGCATTCAAAGTCCTGTTGCAAAAGAGTCCAAAATCATTACGTTCCAAGCGCGAGGGACGGTAGATCTTTTCCTGTTAGCAGGCAGAAAGCGCGGATGGGGCATTAGGTGCAACTCTTTTTTTGCTCCTAATCAATAGATGTTGTTAGGGCCTCTCTCCTCTCCCTTCCATTGTAATGCAGCACAGAGCACTCCACACACAGCCTGGACAAAGACTGCTTGTGCGCTTGAAAAACCTGGAGCTGGAGGGCCTTTGCGGCAAAAAGTCCATGACCTCACTCGTTCTGTTATTATTTGTACCCACAATACACACGCCAACTGTACTCCTGGGGGGGGGGGGGACTCCACCGTAGTGGTCAGTGTGGACATAACACAACCTCCACTTAGATGCAGTCATGCTATGTTTACACACATGAGCTCATGTCCTGTGGCACGGCGGGCCGCGAATGCACCACAAGCGCAAGGAGCGCATGCTCACAACGTCACAGCGCTAATGGCCTTGGTGTGATCTAAGCAGGCAGGCGGTAAACACAATGGCGTCCCACACAGCGTCAGAGCGCAGGATGTGAGCTGAATGCAACTGTTTCGGCATATCGGTGACAAAATGTTCATTATCTTGATTTTAAAAAAGGGGGCGGGCCTCTCTGTTTTGGGCGGGCATGAGAGGCAAGGCAGGACTATACTAATAACATTTCTTCAAGGTTGGTAGGTCCGTTAGTGTCTTTATTCATGCTTGAACGATGCCTGTGCCAGCAACCCATTCAGTGGTTTGACCGTCCCGCCCATCCACTTTCTTCCGCTTATCCGGGTCCGAGTTGCGGGGGAAGCAGACTCAGTAGGGAAGCGCAGCCTAGGATTGACCCCAGGGGTAGACGGGACACCGAGGTGTTTCCATACATAAACCCTCCAGCGTGTCCCTCGGGTCCATCCCTAAAGTAGACCCTCGGGTCTATCCCGAGCGTAGACAGTGATTTGTACACATAAATAAATACTACAGGACACCAAAGTGTTCCCAGGCCAGCCGTGAGACATCAGGCCTCTAGGGTCATTCCCAGGGTATCCTCCAGGGTAGACAGTGGTTTGTACAGGTAAGTACATACGCCCGCTTCTCAATAGTATTACAAACTGAGGGGGGCGTGAAAAAAATGTCTGTCTCCTGGTGGGGGCATGACAGCAAATAAATAAGAACCACGGACCTAGGGTATGAAACAAACGGCGGGCATAAAGATCTCTGCATGTAAAGCAGCTGTGCTAGCAGTTGTCACTGCAGAGTCCAGAGAGAAGAACAGAACAGAACCGGGCTTCAGCAATAATGTGTGTGTGTGCGTGGGTTAGTGTGTGTATTTGCGTGTTTGTATGTGTGAGCCTGCTGAGCCAGGCCTCTCATTATGTGCAATGTAATCTGAGCTTTCGGGGCCCGGGCAGGCCCACCAGCGATTGAACTACACGGGGTGCTGGTGCCACCGCCCCCCCCCCCCCCCCCCCCCCCCCCTCCATCCTCCCCCACACTGGTCTTTCCTGTGCTTTCACTCTGCTTAGCTCTGCAACTCTGATTATACAGTCAAGAGGGTGGGGTTTGTTGTGGAGGTGTGGTGGAGTTTTGGATGGATGGAAGGTTGACGGAGTTGAGGGTGGTTAGTAAGCTCTAGATCGTGTAGTACTGTGGCTCTCAGCTGGGTTCTTAAGAAGAACAACATTCATCTTCTACCTCTTATCCTGTGCACAGGCGTGGTCCACCCTGGACGGGCCGCCAGTCACAAATAGACAACCAGCCGTTCACACTCAGGTTCACCTGCGGACAATTGTACCTAGCATGTATGTTTCTGGACTACAGGAGGAAAATACTGATATTTTCTGCTGATATTTTCAAGCTGATGGGTACCTAAACTCTGTTCCACACTGGCACTGGAGCTGATGTCGACGGTAGTAACAGACCAAAAAACTAAGTAGCTATCGGTGCAAACTGAATGCAAGACTGGGCCGCCTGCAACAAGTTCATAAAGGTGATGTTGTGCAAGGAACATCTTGAAAGTCTTGACAGAGTCTGACGCTCTTTTAAAACTTTATTACCGACCTTAACACACCAACAGCAGCGCTCAGTCCCAAAACCACACACGCTGCGACAATTCTGACAGTTTATTGTGGATTGTGTTTCCATCCATCCAGTTTCTTCCACTTATCCAGGCCCAAACCTCCCGGTCCTCCACTTCCACCACGAAGGCTCAATTTACTGCTGGCAATGCCAACCAGGCTCCTGCTCCAAATGGCACGTAGCGTGCCACCAACCCCGTACTCCCGCAGCCCCTCCCTACAGGACGCCACAAGGGACACGGGCCAATGCCTTTCCCAAGTCCACAAAGCACATGTAGACCGGCTGGGCAAACTCCCGCGCACCCTCCAGTACCCTTGCAAGGGTGTAGAGCCGGTCCAGTGTTCCGCGACCAGGACGAAAACCACGTGGAATCCTTCTCTCCAGCACTCTGGAATAGACGTTCCCAGGCAGGCTGAGGAGAGTTATCCCCCTATAGAATGGAACCCACCCTCCGCTCACCCTTCTTGAGAAACGGGACCACCACCGCGGTCTGCCAGTCCAGAAGTACTGTTGCCCGACTTCCATGCAAGGTCAACCAAGGCAGTCCCTCAACACACGATAATACCGTATAATTATAAGACATTATTCAAATAAAAAGCCATTTGTTTTTCTTTTCAAAAGTACCAATTTGGCAACGGTATCACAAAAAAGGGAGCTGATACCCATCCCGACTGAGCACACATGGTGAGAGGGTTCATGTATGAGTGGGGACACGTTTCAGACGGTTAATTGGGGTGTGTCTGGCCCCCTTGGACATAACCTGCATTTTGGAGAAAAAGCTCATTGTGGGTCAAGGGTTGTGGTCCGGGTTGAAGAGGGTCACCGCTTAAGTATGTCCCAACCTGTGTGTGTGTGTGTGTGTGTGTGTGTGTGTGTGTAATGGGTATAGATAACCTTGGGCTGCCTTACACTAAATGACCGTTGTGCAGGAGTAATGATTCATGTCCACACTAGAACACACAGGCACGTGTGTGTGTGTGTGTTTAGCCGTGTAATGATCCAAACCTGCATGTGTATTTCCAGAATGGGCCAATAACATTGCATTCTTTGCATTAGGAATATGCACGTAAGTTGCAGTTGCGTGCGTTTTATCATTATTGTCACCCCGGAGTGCGATTTATGTGAGTTTTATTACATTCCGCAGCTTCAAGGAGCTAACAGCAACCTTGTGAGGTGACCTTGTTTCTCCTGAGCAGAAGTAGGTCTCTCTACTACACAACCGTGTGCGCATAGAATTGTGCGATGTGTCACACGGATGTGTGTCGCTGAGCGTGCGCCGCTTGTTGTACCCCAGGGGAACTCTCGTGCACGCTTGTGTTGGCTTTGGTTCTGCAGCGTGTAATTGGAGGCGTGACTCAGTGCGGCGCTCTCGTGGGAGCACGTTATTAATTTGTTGCCACTTCTGCCCCACTGCAGCTTCACTTTTGGGAAAGTTCTTGTTTGTGTATTTTCATCCTTTGGCTGCTTTTAAATTGAACAATTGCGGAAGCGCTGTTTCATTAGATGTTGTTTCATGTTTCCCTTCATTCCTTTCGCTTTCTTCCTCCCTCCACCTTTGTGCTGGCGTGTGTGCGTGTGTTAGTGTGAGGGCGGCGGTTGGCAAAGCGCACCGTTTGTGAGTCAGCTGAATCTCTTCCACTTGGCACAGCGTGACATGTGAGGGAGCGAGGGAGGCAGCAGCCAGGCTCATGACAGCGGCTAAACGCACAATGGCCAACGCTCAAAGTCGTCTTTGAGCAGACATCCCCAACCACCGATGACGCTGAAGTTAGCTTCCGATTCGCCAGCCTCAGATTCATTTTAAGGTGGAATGAACTTAATATGCCACTACGACCAGTCCAGGGTGTACCCTGACTCCCATCCAAAGTCAGCTGGGATAGGCCCGAGTGAGGACAAGCGGCAAGCGGCAGTGCACTATTCGTCCACTCGTTGTCTGGCTGACATTTCTCCGTTTTTTCAGACTCTAGACCACATTAGACCTGGTCCAGGTCAAAAACCACTGTACCTAGACTTTTCAAATGCGGACTATGTTATGCCACGGACCCTGTAGGTTTTATTCTATTTGTGAAAATGCAATAAAGGCACATTGAGCATCTTAGACCTAGTCCAAGTGGAAAACCACTGTACCTACACTTCTCACATCTGGACTAGATTATGTCAGAGACACTGCATAGTTCATAAAAAGAGTTTCTGATTTGTGAAACCTTTGTTCTATTCGTGAAAATGCAATAAAGGCATATTACTGTGTTTTTTCGGCATCTAGACCACATCAGACCTCGTCCAGGTCAAAAACCTCTGTATCTAGACTTCTTAAATTAGGACGAGATTATGCCACAGACCCCGAAGGTTCATAAAAACACAGTTTCTGATTCGTGAAAATGCAATTCTGCCCAGTTGTTCTGACGGTGTGTGTGTGATGTCTACAAGCACACATCCACGCGTTCAGGGAGCGCTTCTTTCCCCTCTGACGGGGTACGTGCCTGCATAAGTCAGCCCATCTGTCCACCGGCCCACGTGGAGCCTTGGAGGAGATGCTGTCTGCTTGCATTTACTCACTTGGATTTCTCCCAAGCCCCAAACCCAAACGTATCCTGAAGCACGACAAGCGACTGAAAGGAGGAATGTACGCGCACACACTGCAAGAGAAAATGCGAGTATGGATGAGAGCGAGTGGAAAGTCTATTTATGAAGCTGTTTGTTCAGCAGCATTCTTGCGTGCGTTCCTTTGTTCGACAAATCAAGTAAAAGCCAAAGCATGTGCACCGTCTTTTCATTCTCTGGGGGTTTCTTCCTCCATCCTCTCTGACAATAGGATGGCCGATGATTTGTGCACGACTATTTTTAGTGGAACGTATGAGCTCTGCTAACCTTTCACAAGCTGGGAAAAGGGAATCTGAGAGCAGTTATATGAGGAGGGAGGAGATGTGGTGGGGCTCCAGAGTGTGTCCTCAGGGTGAGTGGATCATGTCAGATGAGTCTGACCTGCCTTTTTTTTTGGCAAATCTTGCGCAATGCCTTGTGAAATGTTCCAGACGCAGGGGTTTGCTATCTCCGTGATCAGCAGAAGGCCAAATCAGCTTTTCAACTTCTTGACGTTCCCTTTAAAGGGGTCCTATCCTGCTCATTTTAAAATGATATTGGATCCCGGTCGGGTAAATCTGAGACCACGCCTACTCTGCTGTGATTGGCTATCAGCAAAATGTAAAGAAGAATTGGATATAATTGGATGAATGTTGGAGAATGTGTTGCCGAACTGTGCTTTGTTTACAAACGTATGATGTAGGTCTTCAGCTCCCCTGGAAAAAAGTAATCATCTTCCCGTTGCTGCCTTACTCCGCTTTAGATGCACAATGTTTTTTCAGAATCTAGACCACATTAGACCTGGTCCAGGTGGAAAACCACTGGACCTAGACTTCTTAAATCTGGACGAGATTGAAGGCTCATAAAAGTACAGTTTCTGATTTGCGACATTTTTATTCCGTCTATGAAATTCAATAAAGGCACGTTTTTGCAAAGAAGATTTGGCTGCAATTGGATAAATATTGTTACTGTTGTCGAACTCTGCTTTGTTCACCAAACAGCTGAAGGGCAGCGACTGTGCTGTAGGTCTTTAGCTCCCCGGAAAAAAGAAAAATCTCCCAATTGCTGCCTTTAGTTATGCAATTCTTACATCCGAAAAAAACATTTGTTTGTTTGTGTCATTTTATCCAGTCAAACAAAAACTGGATCTGAAATGAAAAAAGAATATTTGCAAAAAAAATAATGAATTTTGATAAAATGTTTCTTTTTACCAAAAGTGTAAACATTCTGCTTTTGTTTACAGATCAAAAAAGAGTTCTTTTGGAAGGATAAATGTTGTTTGCTCTTCTAACTAACCTAAATGACTGGATTAATCGAAGCAACAAGCTTCAGATTAATCGACTAAGAAAATAATTGTTTGTTGCAGCCCTAGAAAAGAGTGACTTTAAAATGTAAGTATAGCTTTTGTACTCATTAAAATGGCAGATATGGAAAGCTTAGTGCAACGTTTGAGATTTCAATTTGTGTTAAAATACGAGACCTCGGCTATCGTAGCGTTGATCGTTGATCGTAGCGCTGTACGCTCCTCTGTTACCCAGAAAGCCAGCCTCGTCGCGGGGTTGTCAAGGCATGGAGCTGAGGCAGCCTTCAATCTTTTCAATTCAAATCCGATGAAGCTCTGGCGGAAACATGAAAGCAGAGATGGAACACGGTCGTCTTATGTTCGGGTCAATATGGTAAACACGCGTGATTTGCTCATTTTCTCTGTAATTGATGAAAGCCATTTGTTGGATTGGCCGGTCCACGTGGAAAGCAATGCTCTTGAGGCGTGACCTCATTGTTCCTGTGCTGCATTCAATGTCCTGTTAGCGTTGGCCGGCTGGCAGCTATATCGGTATTCCTCCAGGGACGAGCACTCTTAATGGACGGTGGTTAAGAGGTGAGGCAGAAGGAGTTTAGATCGATTTTTGCCCTTCATGGAAAAAAGCAGAGGTCACTCCCAGGCTGAATGAAGCTGGCCAACTGTGACCTCAGTAAACGCATCGGAGCGCCAATGAATCATTTATACCTGATTGGTAATAGCCAGGACAACACAGGCTTCTGCAAACCTCCAGGACTGTTGATGCCTCACAACCAAAAGCATTCTCTCCTTCCTGCTGCTGGTAGGTGGGGGTGCATTTAAAGGCTGTTGCATATTTACAGTACGAAGGCTCTGTGGAGCATGGTGCAGTTTTATGAAGTCCCAGTCGCGCGTCGATATCATTATCAGCAGAAAACCCCATACTAATATGATATCTAATACGATATCTCATTTTGGGCTTCTTTCCTTGGTCGATTCATCTGAAGCTTGTTGTTTCCATGAGACAAGTAATCGGTTATGCCTTAGACCAGACCGGCGCTGTCCAAAGTGCTGAATATATACATGTATATATATATATATATATATATATATATATATATATATATATATATATATATATATATATATATATATATATATATTCAGGTACACACAACGATGAATCCAATACCAAAGTAGTTGTTGATTACTGTGGATAATCACTTAATCATCCATTAATTGTTGCAGCTCTAATCTAATTTTTATGCCACTGTCAGCCGATATTATCGGACATCCCTAACCCACGACCTTAACAAACACTCATTTGGAATATAAAAAAGAAGAAAGGTATGCCTCAACAAAACTCTGTCAGTCGATCGTCATGCATGGCGCCAGCTTACTGAGCAGCTAAAGGAGTAGCTGCACGTGCGTTTTGCTTTTTCTTGGGCTTTTTTGACCCACACAACTGATTAACTGCACCACCAGGTGACTGTTACCTCTCCGTTACGTGCCTGTCTGTGCGTAGCAGCACAGAATGAGCATCTGCCGTGTACATTTTGTGGAGTGACAGCCAGAGCATGCGTCAGACAAACAAATAGCATATAATCAGTGTCTGCAGGGACGGCGCTTGTGTTCCGGTTCACTGAGAAGTTTGCGGTCTCGCAGTGACTTTGCATATGTTTCTGTTTTTCAGTGTCGGCCCGAACCCGGCCATTAGCATGTCTGATGTGTGCGGCTCGTCGAGCCTCCGCGGATGCGATCGCAGCTCTCAATTGCAGGGTGTGCGGAAGAAAGGCAGAGCGCCGACGTTATTATTTTCATCTACCGGCGTGACGGCTCTGAAACAATGGAGAGTTGTCCTTTTACCGCTAATGTGCAATCAGCATTTGTTTTCATGGCTACTCTCACAGGCAGTGCTGGTGATATGACTGGTGCCATTTCAAAAAAGCACTTCTTTCATCACCTCACCTTCCGAAACACCGTGATCATTGTTTTTGGCAACGTCACACATACTGTATGTAGCTGCCACACGTCCCTGCAGGGTTGGTCTAATGCTAACGTTTCCCCTCAAACACAAACATATGGCTTCCGGGTGGAGACGCTGCCTGTAGAGCTCCATAAGCTGACATGTGCTCCTGCGGTGTCCGCTCATGGAGCACCTGTTTGCCTGTGGAGGACACTTGTATCACTGATTCTTTTCAGATGATTGTGTGTGTGTGTGTGTGTGTGTGTGTGAGGTCTGTTAGACGTCGTCCTGTCATTGAAGCGATGTGTTGTTTGTGTGCGGCTCCACGTTCTTCAACCAGAAGAGGAAAATACTCTCACATTAGGTACCGTCTAAACCAGGGGTGTCTAAATACTGAAAATGGGCTGAAAAATGAAAGGATGCAGGGGTCACTTTGACATTTTCTTAAGATACGCTAAGAAGAAAAAACTCCATCTCTGATTTGTGATATCAATGACCAAGCCTACCATCAGTATCATCTTTGCTTTCTGATCTTTTTTCCCCCATTTTTTCTGTTGTTTTTTTTAAATGTTCCAAATATTTCCAAAACTTTACTCTATATTATACTTACATTTACTTATTATACTTATACTTTATATTATATATATATATATATATATATATATATTATAGGGGGCTAAAGTACTGACAGGTGTGTTTTGTTGCGCGGGTGTGTCCTATTGCATTATTCAGTCAATAAATACCACTGAAAGTCTACGCACCCTCTCTGATTGGTAGGATAGGTTTTGCTCGTGTAGACTGCGTTTCGAGGTGAAAACAACATGCTAAAAATATTAGAAACTCTTGTCTACATGATGCATAAAAGCGAGGCTACGACAGGAGCATTTGTGATGAATTCAGGTCATATGAAAGACAAAAAATCAAGTATTGATCACTTGAATGCAAACATTTGTGTTCTGTGTGATCGTTTGTGTATTCGTTTGTATAATCATGTTCTCTCATTGCACCACAGGCTAATAACTCCATCATGCCAGGAGTCTATTTTTTATTTCCTCCCCTCCCCTAACTTTCCTGACGGTCTCTCTCACCATCTGCTTTATCCGCCGTGCCATCCATCCTCCATCCATCCTTCTCAGCGAGCCGGCTGAGCTGCTGACGTCTGCAGTGGAGCTGGAGCGCAGCCAAGAACCGCACTAAATCACAGCCATTTCTAATAAGACGCGCACGCACACGCACGCGCACGCACACACACACGCACAGAGAATGTTCATCATAAGCGAAATGATACGAGCTCACATGCATTAAACATGCAAGAGTGACGTGCTTGTACATACTGGAATGCTCAAGCAGATCGTCAGGAAAATGTGCTTTTGGGCTTCATTGAGCTGCTGTTGATCCAAAATGGAGGTGGTTTCATGGTATCAAAGAGCTGCTAACAATGTGCTTCTTAGAGTAAACACGCCTATCAAGTGTTTATGTCATGGCTAGCATTGAGGCTAAGGGTTAGTGCTTTGTTATGTTGAGGGGTTTTCAGCTATGGTTTGGTCATGGTTAGCCTTGTGGTGTCCGGTTTGGGCTTTTAGGGTTGGCGTTTTGTTCTGGTTCTGGTTAGCACTAAGGCTGAAAGTTATGTTAGGGTTTGTTTGTTTTGTTTTGGTTAGGGTTAGGCTTTTGTTATGATTAAGGTTTTGGGGTAAAGGGTTTGTCATGACTGGGGTTGGGGTTTAGGGTTAGCTTTGTGTCTTGGTTAGGGTCATGGATAGGGTTGGCACTGCGGGTTCGGGCTTAAAGGGTTGGTGTTTTGTTTTGGTTAGGGTTAGGACTAAGTGTGAGAGTTATGTAAGGCGTTTGGGTTTTGTCATGGTTTAGATATGGGTGTTGTCATGATTACGGTCACGGTTATTGTCATCACCAGGGTTTTGGTTTAGGGTTAGTCTTGTGTTTTGGTTAAGGTCACAGTTTTGTCACGGTTAGGGTTGGGGTTTAAGGTTAGTTTTGTGTCTTGGTTAGAGTCAGTGTTTTGTCACGGTTAGGGTTGGGTGATGGTTAGAGTTTGGGGTTACGGTTTTTCACGGTCTTACAGCCATGCATCAAGTGTGAACTTGAATAGGCATAGCTTTGCCAGAGAACTTTGTAACACATAAGTATCAATTATCTGTCATCCAATCAATGGACAGCAGCACGTGTAGCTACTTGTACAAATGAAGGGTTAGGATTAGGGGCTGGGGGGGTCAGAAGTCCTAAATACCTCTGCATTTCATTGGTAATACAAGAAGAATGACAATAAATGTTCTTTACAGGGTGAAATGTACAAATCCCAAACGAGAGCTGTGCTTCTAGAACCTCACGTTTCTGTGACAGCGCCGAGCAGAGGAAACTCTTTACTAACTCCAGACCTCCCCCTTACATCGCTGCTGCCAGAAAACCTACAAGCCCACTCAGTAATCCTCAGCGATGGCTGACAGCACAGCGGGTACGATATCACACGGCGGGATTGATGTTTTATGAGCCCACTGTGAACTGCTAGCAAGAAGCACGAGCAAGTGGCGAAATAGAAATGAGATACTGCGGCCGCTGCTGCGAGGCTCCGTAGCGAAACATGGAAGGGGAAGCAACCTGCAGCTTTTTTTTCCTCATCCAACCATTACTCTCCAGTGGTGTCGCTGTGCGTGAGACGCATCGGGCGTATTGAGCAGCAGGATCCTTTCTTCTTCGATGCGGATGTTTCACTAAAGTGCTGAATCGCAATGAGCCGTCATCAGTGTCAACTCGTTGATAACTACATTTACTTTTCTCTGTCATCTTCAGCCATGAGTCAGCATGAAGGCTTTGGATGAAGTGCTTAGTGTGCAGGCTAGCTAGAGTTTACCATGTGATGATAAATGAATACGTGTAAGCGTGGCATGCGAGTGCTGACCTGCCTAAACAGTTGGCAGGATGCTTGATGACCGTAGACTCATAAAGCACGGAACTAAACAATCATTAAAGGCTGGCTAGACTGGACTTGGTTTTCATGTTGCACTTCAAGAAAAATGTTACCACTCTTGGAATCTCTTTCTTTCTTCTTCTTCTCAACTTTCAGCTCTTATTATACAGTATTACTAGTTCCTTCTTCAATAAAGTCATTGAGTTAGTCATGGAAATACTCCTTCATAAATAAATAATAAATAATTCATTACCAGGGAAAGTCATCATTGTGTTCCTTTTTGGAAAAACCTTAAAATACGTCAAAGAATTTGGATTTTTGAGCAGGTTTCACGGGCCAGTTGCATAGCAGCGACGGCAAAAAGCATTTAAGGAAGGTTTTATGATGGCCAGTTTAATCCCTCGTTTATCACGGATCATTACTTCCAGACCTGACCATGATAAGTGGATTCCTTATTTAGGAATCAAGTATTTCCATAGTCAGAGCATAGAAAGCCCATTTATGACCTTCTAAATACACTTTTTAAACATTACTCGAGCCCTTTAGACATGAAGTAACACCCCTATAGTCGCCTTTACACTCTAGTAGACATAATAAGAGAAAACAAGACTTGTGGGGGCCGACAGGAAGTGACACTGGGGGCTTGGGGTTGAGTTTTAGCTTGGTGTGGCTTACGGTCATGTTAGGGATTATTGTGAGATCTTTCAAACCTGCAATAAAAGCCTGTTGTTGCGGCAATTGAGTTGTCCCAAATCAAATAATATTTGTGTCAAAGTGAAAGTTATGCTTGAAATGCATCTTTTCACAAAAAGCTGGTTTCTCCCTTTTTTTTAGTCGGGAACTGATATTTTCCTGAAACTTACCTATGTTCTACTGCCGATTACTAAAGAACAGAAAAAGGTAGAAACAAACTTTTTTTTCTGATGAAAAACAGGAGTCAAATCTTTCTTTTGGTAGACATTGAATGAGTTAATAGTATTTTTGAAAAGTCAGAGTTGTGAGGGATTATTATTATTTATATTTCTGTTATTTCCAATGGGAACAAATGGCCTTTTATTATTACTACTTTTTGTCATAGTAGTAGTAGTAGTAGTAGTAGTGGTGGTAGTAGTTTTGTGATGAGGACAGTATGGACCTTTTGTATGTGTTCAGTGGACTTCCAATTGTATTTGCGTGCACGTCCATGTGTATGAGTGGGAGAGAATCAGGGATAGCAGCATCAAATATCTATCCAACTTTTTATTGGTGACGTTCCTGTGCGGTGCCACCCATTGCGAACCCATCAGTACATCCCACGCACACACGCACGCACACACACACACACGCTGTAGCCTGAAGCATCTTTGTTCTGTGTGGGAGAGCAGTGACATCATTGAATCCACCTGCAATCTGTGCACAAAACAAACATTAGCGCATAAATACAGTATGGCCTTTTTTCAGTGAGTCACTCATCTTCAGTGTGTTCCTTTGCAGGGCGGGAAAAACAACAACTAAATGCACGATATCAAACAATGCATGGATTCGGATACTCTACCATGCATGTATGTGATCCAGGGGTGCCCCAAGTGCCCCCCACGGCTGTTTGTTTTTTTAATCATTCACATTCTAAAAATATAATGTAACAAGAAAACTATAAACAAAAAAACAACTACAGCAAATAATTTTAAAAAAGTCATTTTACAAGAATAAAGTCAAAATATTAAGAGAAAAACTTTGCAACCTAACAAAAAAAGTTGTAATTTTATGAGAATAACATAATTTTAGTAGCTTCAAGTTGAAATATGGAAGAAAAAAATCTGTTGTTGTTTTTAAAAGACATGAGAAACAAAAAAAGTTATCTTGTGGAAAGAGTTGTAATGTTACATGAACAAAGTCCAAACATTATCAGAATAATGTCGTAATTACATGAAAAAAATTACACGAAAAAAAGTTGAAATGGTTGAAAAATTAGAAAAAAAACAGCATAAAGGGAAAAAAACAGATGGAATTTTAGAAGAATAAAGACAAAATATTAAAGGAAAAAGTCGCATTGTAATGAGAAAAAGTAGCTATTTTACAAGAATAAACCTGTGATATTATGAGGGGAAAAATGTCATTGTAGTAGCATAAAGTTGAAATATAAAAAAAAAAAGTCGTAATATTATGAGAAACAAACAAAACAAAATGAAGTTGTGATTTTTGGAAAATTAGCTTGGGGGAAGTTATAACGCTAAGGAATGAAGTCACAATATTAAGAGCATGAAGTCATAATATGACAAAAAAAAGATTTACAAAGATCATTTAAGAAAAATATTAAAACATTTAGGGGGCAAAACATAGCAAAAATGGGAAAAAAGGAGCAAAGTGTGAAGTTGACACAAATAGCAGGCTTTTCCACCGATACGTACAACAAAGCTGAGATGCAGTTTTTTCTAGAACGACAGTACAGTATATCTAACTTGTTAGCATGTCTACGTGTGCTGCTTTACACAAGTTATCAAAGTGGCAAAGTGGCATCCTTTCATTTTTCACCGTGCGGACCCTCACTGGCCAAAGTCTGGACACCCCTGATGTGATGATAAGTGGAACGGACGACTAGGTTTTATATCCATAAGCACCACGACTACTCGACCTGAGTAGACGTGCATCCCGCTGTGGGCTAGCCTAGCAGGCGTGTGGCACATTCCCCAAATCTTTGCACAGACTGGACGTAACTGCGAGGACAGCCATATTTACTTCTCACCCGTGACTTTCTCCACACTGGTCCAGTCCATCAGCACAAAGTACACGCGTATTGTTTAAGAATAAGTGTTTACCCCCCTGCTGGTGTCAAAACTGATAAACGAGCTTCCACATGAGAGCGATGGCAGATATAATAGGCACATGTAAACGCAATGGCCTTCATATTCATACTATTTGTCATGTTGCTGCAGGCAAATTGGACAAGTGCGCATCACTTTGCAAGCTGCCTTGAATATCTCTACGCAAACACAGGACAAAAGGTACTTGCTTATGTAAATGATGACACTGGTTCACAGAAGGGGTGTTTCCACACTTCTTCTAGACTGGATGTAACGATACAGTATAAGGGAGGCATCTTGTGAATACTCAAGTGAAAAGAGTAAAAACTGTGCTCAGGCCTGCACAGGAAGATTTTTTGTGGAGATGGTTGGAATTCCAGAGCCTTGCTGCTCCAGCTGTGCAGACATTCCCCAAACACTTTCACAAAACCGTGCACGTTGCCTTGCACGTGCTCGTACCCGTACCATTTTTCCAATCGGTTCATTCTAAACCGGAGGTTCTCAATTGTGTCACCCTGGGACCCACGTTGACCTCAATGGACATTAAGTTGCGACCCGCTTTTATTTACGTAATTTTCTTTTCTTTTTTTTATTATTACTTTTTACACTTTTATTGACGTCATTTTTTTCTATTATTTCTACATTTTTATTTATGTCATTTTTAGTTATTTTTATTACATTTTTATTTAAGTCACGTTTGTTTTTTCTTTTTGTTATTTTTTTTATACTTATCAAAGTTATTTTATTTTCTTTTACACTTTTGTCATTTTTATTTTGATTTGTATTTTTACACTTTTTTTGAAGTCATTTCAACTTTTTACTTATACCCATTTTTATGCTTCTATATATGTCATTTTTGTACATTTGTATTATTTGTTTACCATTTTTATATATATTCTATACATATACACTTACTTAAGGCATTTTTATTTTATCTATTGTTAATTGCTTTTTTTTTACACTTTTATTTAAGGATATTTTTCTTTTTTTACTTTTATTTTATTTTATTATTCTTTTCTTATTTTAGTTATTGTTATTTTTTATTATATTTTCCATTTTTTAATTTTAAATCATTATTTTGATTTACTTTTTTTTTACACTTAAGTCATTTTATTTTATTATTTTGTACACTTATTTAAGTCATTATAGATTTGTATTTATTTTTTAATTTTTTTTTTACATTTTTATGTAAGTCATTTTTATTACTTTTTTGCACTTTTAAATCATTTTTATTTGTATGATTTTGTTTCCACTTTGAAGTCATTTTAATTGTATATTTGTGTATTTATGCCTCGATATCGTTGAATATGAAGGCGTAAGTATTTATATTTTGTATGCGTTTACTTAAATCAAACAAGCAAATGGATTTTTTTTTAAAAAGTGCCACCTTTGGAAAAATGAATACACATAATTACAGGTCCAAAGTGCATTTTAGATGAATTTATTGGCATTTTGCTAAGAAAATGAGAAATAAAATGACTAAAATATTGCTCAGTTTGACTTCAGAATAAGTCAGCCCTGAGTTGTGTATTTTAAGGTCATGTGTGACCCAATACCCAGAAACTTGAGAACCCCTGTTCTAAGCAACTTCACTGGCAAGCTGTCTTCTCCCGTCTTCATGTTTACGTCATCACAGCAGATTTTTAAGGCCAAATAACTGAGCTAAATAAGCATCCTCACCCTGAAATTGAAGGACGTTTTTCAGCCCAGCTCGTCATCGCTTGGCTCGTCTCTGCGACGATACGTGGAAATATTTTTCAGGGAGTCTTCAGAGCTTTCTGAGGTATGAGTCGGGTAGATCCAAGCTGACGCTAAGTAGACAGAGGAACGATACGGCGACGTATTTAAAAGAAAATACCATGGATTCAAGATTTGGAGTTAAAACGCTGACGTTTTAAACGTCAAGGTGGTCATCGGTGGAGACAATGAAACTGAGTCCGTTGCAGCCGGGAAGTTCGTTCACCAACAAATACTTGTTGCATGATGATAAAGACAGGAATCCCTTGCCACGAATTCCACAACGTTTTTTCCAAAATACGTGAAGCATTTTCAAGAATAAAAACATATAACTGGAACTACTAGAGTACAGTATGGTGCTTTTCACCGATTCTGCAAGCTCCTCCATCGTATTGTCGATTCTAAAGAGCATAAAATTGACCAGCGAAGCTTTCCAAATTAAATTTTTTCATATTTTATGGTGATTACGTTCACCGCAATAATGCAAAAGAATGTACTTAGAACATTCCCTGCATAGTTTTATGATGGAAAGAGTGCATTGGGCCCTCATTGCATTCTCACTTTGCATTTCTTTTCAGTGCAAAATATTAACAATCGTGCCCTCAGAGCACACAACTGAGCCCTTTGGAGCAAGTTACCCGTGTATGTCTTATTTTCTCTTATTATGTCTACTATATTGGGTAACAGGAGTGTAAAGGCAACTATAGGGGTGTTATTTCATGTCTAGAGGGCTCTAACAATGTTAGAAACAAGAGGCCGATATGATACCTTTCTGCTTCTCAAGACCGATATGATACTGATAACTTTTTTATATTTACTTTTTTTTAAAGTAGATATAAAAAAAAAAGGACTGGAACAAATTAGGATTTGACCAACTGTAGCTGCTGATTAGTCCTCATCAAATATGATGACATTACTTCTACCACATCACTACTACCAGGATAACCAGAGTATAGAGCGGGAGGAGCCACCTGCTGTGTCCCAGCAAGGTGCACTGTACTCGGGCACACGCTCCGAGCAGACGGTGTGACGCCACGGAGGTCTCTCACGCACTTTTCGCACGCCGCGGCACAACATGCCCAGACGTGGCGTCTCAGGTGGCTGACAAGGTTTTTTCTATGCGCTAACTACAAAAATATTCCATTTATAAATAAGGAGCCCTAATTTGCACAAATTCACTGATCACAGTCGTGTCTGGAACCAAGTGACCGCGAGGGATTAGTGAATGTATAATAGCTATAAATAGATTGAAGATAGCCTTGATTCAAGAGTTGGAGTAAAAACTTCAACATCAAGAAGAAGAGTCATTAACTAGTAGTAGTAGTAGTAGTAGTAGTAGTAGTAGTAGTAGTAGTAGCACACCCACGCGATCAAACGAGTGTATAAAAAGGAAAGTGAACGTATTACCTGAAGCGTAATTCTGCGTAGACTAGAGTCACTGTTTCCAGCCATTTGTTGTTTGGTTGGTTAGTTCATGACAGTACTCCCAAAAGTGAGTACACCCATATCATCTTCCCAAGGGACGATACCACAGAAATGAAACTTGGATATACTTTAGAGTGGTCATTCCACAGCTTTTATAGCAGTGTAGATTGACTTTGCACTGAAAGTAACTCAACACACAGCTGTTATTGTTGAAATGGCTAGCGATAGCTTCCTTCTTCTGGAACGTTTCACATTGTTCCTGTCTTTTGCAATAAAAAGCCAAAGCTAAAGTTTTAATGCAACTTTTGAGGCTGGTTTTCTACAACTGCTCAGTTTGGTTGCAGAATTGCACCAACCTTTGGTTATGTGTCTGTTGATGTTGCCCAAAGATGCCGCATGTATTGTATATTCTGCATGTGGTGATTTAGCACTCTGCTCCCAATCATGGCTGCAAATCAGCCTCTTGTGAGCATGGAGCTTCAGAGAGACAACAAAAGACTCCTTTGTTGCTACTCTGTCCTATCTCCCTCTCCTTCTCTGAACGCTCTTAGAAGTGATGAATAGCAGGTGTCCACCCCCGCCCCCCAGCCCTCCCTTACCTTCTTTCCGCCTGCCGCCGCTCCCCCGCCATCAGCACCGCCGGTGCCACTGATCTGCAGATTGCACGGCACTGATTAATTCCCGCATGGCAAGCGGTGTTTCATGTCACTTGGACACTGCTGAAAGGATCTGGTTTCCTCTCACAACTACCCGGAGAAGTAAGCGGCGGAGGGTGGGCGGGGTGGGTGCAAACAGAGTGGTCTTTGTAGACGGTTACCAAGTTAAAAATATGCTTTATCCAGAAATAGAAGTGCGACACCCGAACCACGGCCACGCTCGCATGGTGCTTAATTATGATGTATGGGCCACTGCTATTTAGCATAATGTGGCATGAGCCTGATAAAAGGCAATCATGTTTATATTTTGACTACAAGGAAACTACTTGTGTATTCAATCAAACAGGAAGTGACCTGTTGGTCATCTCCTTGTCTTCTAACCTTGAGAAGCAAACGAAACTTTTATTTGGACTGCAAAATATTCTATTTCCGTCTAAATTGCCCAGTTAGTATTCGTGTAAAAAGGTGGCATGGCTCAGGTCGTAGAGTGCTCGTCTCCTGATCCAGTGGCTGCTGGTTCGATCCTCGCCTGTTGTCAATGTTGCCCCCTGTTGGTGGAAATTTGTTTTACTTTTAACAATACATGTAACGTTATGCTTATTCTCGGCACAGCGGCTTGGCTCAGGTGGTAGGTTGGTGAACTCCCGACCCGATGGTTGCTGGTTCACTCCTCGACCCTTGTCAATGTTGCCCACCTATTGGTGGAAATCCGTTTTACATTTAACAATACATGTAATGTTACGCTTATTCTCAGCACGGTGGCATGGCTCAAGGTCGTAGATTGGTCGTCTCCCAACACAATGGTTCGGTCCTCAGTCGGTGAATAGATTTCAACACATTTCAGCTTCAGCATTCACACACACTTTCTACTGAAATTGCTTCATGTATTTATGATCATTATTAAGTCGCTGCGTCTGAATACTTTTGTCTTTATAGTCATATATTGTGGGAACGCAGCAGCAGGGAGGGGTGTGCTAGCTTGATAGCGCTGGAAGCCACGCTGCATCAACCCTAGAGGTATACACTACAGGAGTGGGCAGGGCAAGAAGTCTGTATTTGTTTTTAGTTTCCCTCTGCAGATAAGATCAGCTGCAGTTTAAAGGGCTGGGCGTACACACGCACACACACACACACACGTGTCTACTGGGGATATATTCAGTACACAAAGCAAACCAGACAACTCTATAACGCCCCATAAAATGCAAAATAGAGAGAAAGACGTGGCACTAGAGCAGACGCGTAACGCATCTGAATCTAAGACATTCCTTTTAGGACATCATGCAGCAATCTGCATAAAATAACGCCCGTTTGCAGCTGCAGGGTGAACAGAAACAGTGGTATTTGAAAGGATGCAAAGCCGACTAGGAGTGGTGTGTTCCAAATGGGTGTGAGCAACTGTTTCCAACTGTGTCAACACCCCAAGCTCCTGCACATGACAGCCGTCAGTCAATGTTATCTTTGTTATTAGCGGTGCCTGAAAGGGAAATTTTACGGTCTAATTTCACAGTCTTAAGTTACACACTAGAAAATAGATGCTGTTCTGTACTGTTCCCTGTGAGGTACCGATAAGGTGTGGTGAAGTCACAGCAAAGCAACATTCCCTCCAGCTTATCATTGCTCAATCAGCTCCAGCGTGCTTCCAGAAATAGATGAGGGTGAGGGAGAAGGCAAGCGAATGAAAAGCCATTAACCGCGTTTTGCTGAGGAGGGTAACATTACCATCAAGTCTTGTCCGCTGGCCCACACCGCCGGCGGAATTGAGCTTCAGCGTCTTTTTATGGGAGGCGAAGGGCAGACCGGGCGCCTGGCATAAGATTAGCATCCGTAGCGCTGCTGCCGGATTCACCTTCTCCTCATTGCTATTCTTAGGACAAGCTGGGCTTTGTTTGTATTTCGGACAGCAACATCCACCCCGCCAAAATAAACATGGAGTGGCTAAAATATGAATCATTCCAAAAAAGGTTTGTCAATTTGAAATAAATACTTAGGTCTGCTTTGCTTTCAGCCTGCCAGCACTCATGGCGTGCTAAGTCAGAGACGAACGTCTTGAGAGGGTTAAAGGTCACAAAAGAGCATCATCATGACAACTAGAAAAAAATCTATTAATGTATATGTATATATGAATATGTATAATGTATATATATATATATATATATATATACTGCACATATGTCTCTAACTATGTATGTACGTTTGTCTGTATCTGTATATGCATGTATGTACGTACGTCTGTATCTATCAATGTATGCATGTAAGTATGTCTGCATCTAACTATGTACATATCTATTAATGTACCGTATGTATGTAGACACTGTATATACGTGCATACAGTATCTCTGTATGCATCAGTGTATGTATGTATGTACAGTACATACATATGTATTTATCCATCAATGTGTATATGCATGTTTAAATGTACATATGTCTGTAAGTATGTGTGTATGTAAAATGTATGTATGCATGTAGGAATGTATGTATGAATCTATCAATGTATGAATGTAGGTACTGAATGTACATACGTACCGTATCTCTGTATCCATCAGTGTGTATGTATGTACAGTAAATTCATATGCATTTATCTATCAATGTGATCTACGTAGTTACGTATTTCTGTGTTTATCAATGTATGTACTGTATGTATGTACAGTATGTATGTATGTAAGTATTTATATATCTATCTATGTACGTACTGTATGTCTGTATCTATCAATGTATGTATGTAGGTACTATATGTACTGTATGTATATATGGAAGTATCTATCTATCTATCTATCTATCTATCTATCTATCTATCTATCTATCTATGAATGTATGTATCTATCAATCTATAAATGTAGGTATGTATGTCTGTAACTATCAATGTATCTATGAAGGCACTGCGTACTGTATAGTATCTCTGTATCCAACAGTGTATGTATGTATGTACAGTATATACTGTACATATGTACGTATGTACATATGCATGCATGTATGGATGTATGTTTGTGTCTGTCTATTCATGTATGTACTTATGTCTAGCAATGTATTAATGTAGGTATGTAAGTACTGCCTGTATATACATACCGTATCTCTGTATCCGTGTATCAGTGTATGTATATATGTATGTACAGTAAATTCATCTGTATTTATCTATCAATGTGATCTACGTCGGTACGTATTTCTGTGTTTATCAATGTACTGTATGTATGTAGGCACTGTATGTACTGTATGTATGTACAGAATGTATGTACACTATGTATGTATGTCTGTAAGTATTTCTATATCTATCTATGTACGTATGTCTGGATCTACCAATCTATGTATGTAAGTATGGATGTATAAATCTATCAATGGATGTATGTAGGTATTTATTAATGTATCTATAAATTGTGTTATTGTATTAATGTATTAATGTTTGTACATATTTATGTATGTACATATGTCTGTGTATGTACATATGTACATACAGTACATACATATATACATACATATATACATACATACATACATTGATGGATACATACATACATACATACATACATACATTGATAGATAGATACATCCATACGTACATACATATATACATTGATAGATACAGACATGGGTACATACATACAGACAGCTACAAATTCCTGGGTGTTCACCTTAACAAACTGGACTGGTCCGTCAACACCCACACCCTCTACAAGAAGGGCCAGAGTCGCCTCCACCTGCTGAGGAGACTGAGGTCCTTTGGTGTGTGCAGGACTCTTTTACGGACCTTTTATGACTCTGTGGTGGCCTCAGCCATCTTCTATGCTGTGGGCTGCTGGAGAGGGGGCAGCACGGACAGGGACAGGAGCAGGATCAATAGACTGATCAGGAGAGCGAGCTCTGTCCTGGACGGTCCTCTGGACTACGTGGAGGAAGTGGGGGAGAGAAGGATGTTGGCTAAGCTGACATCCATCATGGACAACACCTCTCACCCGCTACATGACACTGTGGGTTCCCTTAGCAGCTCCTTCAGCAGCAGACTGTTACACCCACGGTGTAAGAAGGAGAGGTTCTGCAGGTCCTTCATACCGACCGCTGTCAGGCTCTACAACACCTGCACCACCTGAACCATGTTGTAGTCAATATGTATTCTTTACTTGCGTATCTTGCTTGCTGCTGTAACAAGTGAATTTCCCCGCTGTGGGATAAATAAAGTACAAATACAATACAAATACAATACATTGACAGATACAGACATACGTACAGACATACAGTACCTACATACATGCATTGATAGATACAGACATACGTACAGACATACATACATACATACATACACTGATGGATGCAGACAGATACGGTATGTCCGTACATACAGTACCTACATACATGCATTGATAGATACAGACATACATACAGACATACATACATACATACATGCATTGATAGATACAGACATACATACAGACATACATACATACATACATGCATTGATAGATACAGACATACGTACGGACATACAGTACCTACATACATGCATTGATAGATACAGACATACGTACAGACATACAGTACCTACATACATGCATTGATAGATACAGACATACATACATACGTACATACATACATACATACATACATACACTGATGGATGCAGACAGATACGGTATGTCCGTACATACAGTACCTACATACATACACTGATAGATACAGCACATAAATACACACTGAAATACATACATTGATAGATACAGACATCCGTACATACATAAATACATACATACATACATACATACAGACATACGTACATACGTACATGCATATGTATGTACTGTACATACATGCATACACTGATGCATATGTGCGTACATACAGTACCAACATACACTGATAGAGACATACATACATACTTACACAGATACATACATAGATACAGTGATAGATAAACATATATGAATGTACTGTACGTACATACATACATACACTGATGGATACAGAGATACTGTATGTACGTACATACAGTACCTACATACATGCATTAATAGATACATACATAGATACATATACACATACATACATGCATACATACATACTGTACATACATAAATGCAAACATATAGATATAGATACAGACATACTTACATCGATACATACATGGATACAGTGATAGATACAGACATACATACATACATACAAACATACATAGATTGAGAGATACAGACATACGTGCATACATCCATCCATACATACATACATACATTGATAGATACAGATGTACGTACATACATATATACATACATACATACATACATACATTGATAGATACAGACATACGTGCGTACATAAAGTACCTACATACATGCATTGGTAGATACAGACATACATACATACATACATACATTGATGGATACAGACATACGTGCATACATAGAAACATACATAGATTGATAGATACAAACATACGTGCATACATCCATATATACATACATACATACATTGATAGATACAGACATACGTACATATATACATAGATAGATAGATAGATACAGACATAGGTACATTCATACATACATACATACATACATAAAGTACCTACATACATGCATTGGTAGATACAGACATACAGTACGTACATACATAAATTCATAGATGCATACATACATACATTCATAGATACAGACATACGAACATATACATACATACATACTGTACATACATACATACATACATACAGTATCTCTGTATCCATCAGTGTATGTATGTATGTTTGGTTTGGTTTGGTTTGGTTTAGTTTATTTGAACATGAAGGTTCCAATGGAATACATCTCATGAATCATTCTTTCACAGTTCCACATGTCCAAAAGGAGTAGGAAGAAGCAAAGCTTATTTAATCCTACCCCCCATCTATTCTACATCTAGTACAGTACATGTTGTTCACTTCCTGGATTCCATGTCATGTTTTCTGTGATAGTCAGAATAATACATAATAGATAACGGTAAGACCCAAAACATATATATGTGTATGTACAGTATGTATGTATGTATGTATGTATATATGTATGTATGTATGTATGTATGTATGTGTGTAGGTAGCTAGGTATGTATGTATGTCTGTGTCTGTCAATGTACTGTATGTATTGTACGAATGTACATATGTCTGTGTATAAAACTTATTTCCAACATTTTGTCTTGTGATTTTCACACTCATGTATATACAGTATGAGTAAACTTTAAGAATACTTTAGGAGTATATTTCAAATACAAATAGTAAGCTCTACGTAATATGCCAAGCAAACTGAAAGTATAGCAAGTATACTAGTAAAATAACCAAAGTTTATAAAAATACTTAAAGTATACTATAATAAACTAAAAATAGGGACTCAAAGAGTATAACTACTACAATGGCAGTAATGGCAGATAAGTGTAATGGACGGCAGCTCGTGCGGCTGCGCAAGTGTACCTTGGCCTTAAGAGCTCCGCTGAACGCTGGGGTTAACAGACTGACCTTGTGGCCAAATGGTCAAAGCTCTTGTCTTCCAATCCAAAGGTTGTGTGTTTGAGTCCCGATGTGGGCAGTGTGAAGCAGGCAGCTTACGCATCAAAAGTGCACTGCTGGATAGAGATGAGTGTACTTGCTGTCTAAAGTATGGTTTTGCAAACTCAAAATGAACTTTAAAAGTATACTTTCATAAACTTTAGATGTTCCAATTCAGTCCGAAAAAGTATTCAATTAGTATACTTTCTAGTACACTAAAAGTACATGGTATATTTGCAATACTTAAGTATAATTAATAAAATCAACTTGCTATTTTTTGCTCAGGGTATTATACCTGTATGTATTCATGTATGTACGTATGTCTGTCAATCAATGTATGTATGTAGGTACTGTATGCATGTACATACAGCGTGTCTGTGTCCATCGGTGTATGTATGTACAGTACATATGTATGTATGTTATCTATCAATGTATGTCTGTATGTATGCACTACATGTACATATGTAGGTTATCATTGTAAGTAACTGTATGTCTCTATGTATGTATGTATGTATGTATGTCTGTAATGTACAGTATGTTTGTATGTCCCGTACGTATGTATGTATCAATGTATGTAACTATGAATGTCTCTATGTATAGTATGTATCTAAGTATGTCTGGATCTATCGACATATTTATGTATGTATGTACATATGTTTGTATGTACTGTACATATGTACATACGCATGTATCAATGTAACTATGTATGTCTCTATGTGCTGTATGTATGCATGTATCTCTCGATGTATTGTATGTACATACGTATGTATAATATTTATGTAGTACATATCTAGTCTAGTTCTAGTCATAAATGCGCTGTGAATAATATACTGAAATCGCTCGTGTTGGTGTTGACATTGTTTGTCGTGCACCACTGTGTTGCCAGAAAAGAGTCCGATGAAGACCATAAAATACTGCTTGACTTTTTGTTCAATTTCCTACTAAATCTTCCTGAGGCCGCAGACAGCTGCTGCGGAGGACATGCCCTTGCTTATTTAATTAAGAGCGCGGTTGCCACTCTGCTCATATCTGAGGGTTTCATCAGAGAGCACGGTCGCAGCGAAGGAAAAGAATGTACTAATAGCTGCTTTTAAAGTCGTTACATAACACCGCTAACACTTGAGTCACTATGTTTCGGCAAAGAACACAACCTCTCCAGTCAATAATTGTCATCGGGTTACATTAGTGGGATGAAATACTATGTAATCATGCTATACAAATAGAAAATAACATAAAAGATACTCCCAAGTTGGCTGGCAAACAGCAGCCATAAACCATTAAAGGCATTTTAAGCACGGCCTGCTCCGAACAGACATTCACCCTGATGATGATCACCAAACACTCCCATCACACGCTGTTGTGCACACACAGTATCAGCACACAAACACACACACGGTGAACTTTACAGCACACTATCAGGCCCAAAGAGTATCAGGGGACACGCAGACAGTCAAGTGACGATGAGCCGCCCACCCCTGGAGGGATCATGATACGCCACAAGGGTCAGGGTTATTTTAGTCTGCAACCTTTTTAAGATATGCAGCAACAGCACAAAGTCAATACGGTGGAACGGCCCAAAAGCGATACCGCTTGGAGTTCAATCCAAATGTGCTGGAAAAAAGGCACTTGAAAGTGTCGTGCAAATGTGCAGCATTATATTATATACACATATTATATTTTTTGGTACCAGAGAGGACAAGTGTGATGATAACCATTTTTTAAAAAGTGATTAAAAATGTTCTGGTTTTCGTTGTTTTTCAGTGGTCGTAGCGCAATAGTGTGAATTTCAGTTGGCTATGCGGCTATCTACAAAAATGTCTAAGTAGACCATACAACACCATAGATGTACATTAACTTAGTATACCAACGTGTATATTCATACAAGTATATAACTGTAGTAATCCCCGCCATATTGTGCTTTGAATTTTCCGGCTCCATGCTAGCATGTTTTTCGAAAATATATTAATTTATAAATCATCACGCATATTTAAGCAAATGTTACTTATTTGTTTGCCTAAATTAAACATTTTCAAGCATAAAAATCGCTAAATGAAGTAAAAAACACATATAAGGCATTCAGAAGACGCATTCAAAGACGTTGTGATGATACGTAGTATTGTACACTGGTCACTAGGTGTCAGTAACGTTGCTGTACTGTTGAGTGAGACACACAAGCACCAGAATTGAGTCTGTATGCATGTATGTACTGTATGTATGTATGTATGTGTGTGTGTACGTATGTCTGTATCTATGTATGTATGCACATATGTAAATATGTCTGAATCTATGTATGTCTGTACTGTATCTACTGTATGTATGTATGTCTTTATCTATCTATTTATGTACGTGCATGTCTATCTATCTATGTATGTATGTACGTATGTCTGTATCTATGTACGTATGTACATATGTCTGTATCTATCTATGTAGGTACGTATGTATCTATCAATGTATGTATGTACTGTATATATGTCTGCAATGAACGTATGTCTGCATCTATGTATGTAATATGTATGTATGCATGTCTGTATCTATCAATGTATGTATGCGGCTGGTAGGTACTGTATGTACTTACATACAGTATCTCTGTATCCATCAGTGTATGTATGTAAATATGTATGTATGTATGTATGTATGTATGTATGTATGTATTTATGTACATGTCTATGTATGTATGTATGTATGTACGTACAGTATGTCTGTATCTATCTATCTGTATCTATCTGTAAAGTACATACAGTATGTATGTATGTTATCTATCAATGTACGTACTGTATTTACATTTGTATCAATGTAAGCAATTGTATGTCTCTATGTATGCATGTACTGTATGTCTGTAATGTATGTATGTACTGTACGTACGTAACTCTGTATGTCTCTATGTATGTACAGTATGTACATATGTCGTATTTGAATTTGTATTTATGAAATCGTATTTTTGTCTTATTTTCTCCTATTATGTCTACTATATTGGGTAATAGGAGTGTGAAGGTGACTGTAGGGGTGTTATTTCATGCCTAGAGAGCTCTGATAATGTTAAAAGCCATATTTAGAAGGCCGTAAACTGGCTGTCTATGTTCTAACTACAAAAATATTCCATTTATAAGTAAGGAATCCTACCTCACGGAAATTCACGTATTACGGTCAGGCCTGGAACCAAGTAAGCAGGATAAATGAGAGCTTACTGTATATACCTTTTGTTATAGTGCCTTTACTTTTTTACATTACTATCGCACTAGTCTTTAGTGTTTTTACATTTTAAGCGCAATATTATTATTACAATAAGTGCATGAACCTTGTCTTACACTGCATACATAGTATATGATTGTACTTTTTATATACAACTACTATAATATATCCTTTTCATTGATTCTGCAAGAAGAACAAGACCCATCGTATTGTATTTTATATTCTAAAAAGCATAACACTGGCCAGAGAAGCTTTCCAACCAACATGTTTGTATTTTATGGCGATTACTTTCACTGTGTTTTAGTTTTTATTGTGTGCAATAACACAGAGGAATGTTCATTAAATATTCCTTGTACTGTTTTATGGTGCAAAGAGAGCGTGGAACCTTCACTTCTTTTGACTTTGCATGTCTTTTCAGTGCGAAACATTAACAATTGTGTCCTCAGAGCACACAACTGAGCCCTTTGGAGCCAGTTATCCATTTACAGGAGCCATTTTGTCGGGAAGGAGCTTGTGCAGAGCATCTTAATGCTGTTTTCCAGCGTCTGCGTGATGGATTTCATTAGTTAATAAGTGACTGTGCTGATGACCTGCGGGGGAGTGATTCCTCTTGGTGCACTATCACCTCTCGCTCTGTGTCCAAACTTTATTTTCCACGGAGGGACGCATACGAATACATTTGCACTTTAACGTAGTCAAGACACATTGTAAATTACATACAAGATGTACCTACTTCCTATAGTTGAGACATTTAATGTGACGTGATTTTCTAAACGAAACAAAGACAAGCACCATGTAACCGAGGGTCTGACCAAAATGACCACTACCTCAACTTCCCGCCTTCACAATAAAGCGACTCATATTACAGCCCTTCTGACCGCACCGAACAAAATAAAGATCTCACAAAAGTACCATACAACATCAAATTTAAAGGACAAAATGAACAGAGACTCACCATAGGTACAAGCCCGGAGTTTGTCTTCCGCAGAGAAGATTATCACATAGTCGTTTGACGTGTGGGTGACAGGAAGTGTGCTAGCATGAATTAACTTAACACCCAGCAAAGTACGAACACTAGCTAGCACTCAACACAAGACATAATAACGTCATCAAACCGCACCTTTATGCATTCGCGTACAGCATCGGCATCTCGGCGCAACGGTGAGCTGAGAAATATGAGTCTATTTGTGGCGGCAACGGAGAAATTTACACCTAGCTTTCAGTTTGTCTCGGATCCCAGATACATGGTGCGTTCAGGTACAGCCGAACAAAGTGGGAATAAATTAACGCTCGGTGTAACATAGTGAAAGAAAACGACATTAAGGTGCAAAAACTATGGTGTTACGAACAGTAGATCTTTTTTTTCCCACTAAATAGCACTTATTTTCAAAATTGATGTGCATTTACATGATATTTGATGTAGTTAAAACGTGTTTTTATTGCATTTTTGTTTATTGCAAACTACGGTTCCATGAAATCTAGTTTTGTTGCATTATTCTGCTATGTTTGTTATGCCTACACAGTCTGTTATGCAATACACAAGGGCACAGTTCAAAAGGTCATCAGGTACACACAACAATACGCCCACAGCCTACACGCGCACCCTGACCCAGGAGGGCACCGATTAGAAAACCCTCAAGTCTTTTTTTTTTTTTTATTGGCCCTCCTGTTAAAAAGTTTGACTGTGTGAATTGGTGGACAAATAACAGCTGGATAAGACACCCGACATGCTGGAAACGTGTCTTCCTGCACCCCCACAAAGACCCAAGTCAAGCAAAGCCGTTATTTTCAAGCCTTTTAATACAAACTTAATAAACTATCAGTCCCTGTTAACATGTAAGACACTGACTCCGAATACTTTGTTATACCGTTTTGTTTTTATCAAGTATTGCACAATGTAGGTACAAAATTAATATACGATTACATTTTGTCCATAATGTAGCAAAATCATTTTTTTTCTTACTCTTAACAGAAAATACAACTCTATGTTCCCCTCCTCCCCCTGAAAAAAAGCAAATATTCTTAAATCCCACCACTATGGAATATTCTGTACACAATCTTTAGAATAGTCTGGATTCATTTTTTCTCATTTCAATAAAAAAGAAAACAAAGTTGCTGCAGCCATCACAGATCACTGGAGTAGTAAAAAGATATAAATGCAATACCGTGTCGTAGAAACAATAGATACTCTTGATATTTTACAAACTCTGTACTAAATTAAATTATACAATTAGAAAAAAGACCAGAGAATCCCACTTAGCGATGCCAATTTCTGGTAAAAAATTGGCAAAATCCAGTTATGTCCAAATACTGAACGAGGCCATGAGTTGTGGTGGTGTTTTTTTTGTTTTGTTTTTCATATATATATATATATATATATATATATATATATATATATATATATATATATATATATATATATATATATATATCTCTACTTCAAACAGTAACATAAAAAAATATTTTGTGCTTGGTTGGCAAAAGAAATAACAATAATGAAGTTTGGGTAACCAAGCTTGGACATCTCGTACAACAAGCGTCACCATTTCAAGAAAGACAAGTTGTAACTCAAGGGGGCAAAGTCGTTCACCCTCGGGCTCGTATTCTTAAGATGTCACTTTTTCTTTCATTCTTGACATTCCGTTCTTTTTTTTGTTTTCTAATTTTTCAAAATGTGCATTTAAGTTGACCCCCCCCCCCCCCCACCATCATAGCGTCACATTATCTGGTCGTTGCTGCTGCGTGAAGTCGTAGCTAGTTGGCCATGACTGGCTGGAATTGCTGGTTAGAATACTGCATGTTGCTCAGGCTGAAATTCAAGCCGTCCATCAGGGACTTGTCGTTAAGGCCGCCGTAGGCCGCGAAGACGTCGAAGGCGTTGTTGTACTGAAGCGGGCCCAGACCGAGTGAGCTCTCCCCTGGGAAGAGGGCGCTCTGAGCGTTTGGGAACACAAACTCCTTGGCGTTGGGGGACAAAGCCGAGGGCTTGGCCTGCTGCTGCTGCTGCGGCGGCTGCGTTCCGAGCCCGAGCCCGTAGAGCGAGTGCATGGAAGTGGAGATGGCTTTCTGTTTCAGGAGACTGTTCACATTCAGGCCCAGGTTGGTGGGAGAGGTGCGTGCCACCTTGTTGGCGCCGGTAGTGCAGGCGTTGTTGTTGTTGCTGCTGCTGCTGCTGCTGCGCCCGCTGCTCTTCATCTTAGTGGAGCCGAACTTGGTGGCGGCGAAGGTGGCGGTGGTGAAGGTTAAAGGCTGCGTGGAGCGGGGCATGAAGGTGGGGCTGACCGCCGCCGAGTGGCCGAAAGGGGGCGAGGGCGAGCTGGAGCCTGGAGAAGCGCCGCCCATGGGTTCGCTGATGGGCATGAAGACCTGCGCGTCCGGATTGAAACTGTTCTTGATCTCCTTGTCCAGATCCAGCCCCCCGCCGCTCGCCCCCGTCTCGTTACTGTCGTCGACGTACAGTACTTTGACCGGACCCTTCTCCCCGATTTGGTAGGACACCTCATAGGGGTCAATCCACACGCTGAGGTCCTGCGGAAGGTTGTTGCGGACATCGTCGATGTCCAGTCCGCTCTCTTTAGCCGCCTTCTCCACCACGGGGTCCACCTTCTCCCCCACGTGGATGCACCTGAACCCCGAGCCCTTGTACGGCTTATCCGGGTACCAGTGGCCCTCGTACTTCTGCTTCAGCTGCCGCTCGAGCTCCTCGCCGAAGATGTTGACCCGCCGCCTGGGCAGCTTGTTGTACAGATACGAGATGATGAAGTTGAGAGCTACTTGGATTTCAAGCTGCATAGCTAACTGCTGACGTCGACCGGGTGGTGAGCGGAGACTGCACGTGTGAAGAGGTCCGATGGGTTTGCTTGCTTTTAGCCGTGGTTGGCGACACAGGCGGGTAGAACGGCCTGAGGGAAGCGAAACTTGTTCGGCGGTGAAAGTGCGGTTCTTGCAGAGGAGGTCTGGTTCCACCCGGTGTGAACGTTTCCTGGGAAGAGGACAGCAGCGCTCTTAGAACCACACGGCTCAGATGTCATCCATGATAAAAAGTCTTTTTTTCTTGAATGTTTCAATTGGTGCTGCTAAAACGATGTTATTTTCCCTCCTAACATCCTTCTTGTAAACACAGCTGTTTTTTCTTGTTCAAATACAACCTTTTCCTTTTAATAGTTTGTCTTTAGTGTCGCAAAATGTCTTTTTTGCCAACTGTCACAACTTTCTTCTTTATTTATGACTTCATTGCCATAGTATTTCCACTTTATTTGCGTAACATTATCACTTTCGCCACCGCCTCATTTTCTGCAACTTTATTCGTTGTTTTCTTTCTCGTAAACTTTCAACTTTAAAAGCACAACATCTTTCTTTAATAGTTCAGCTTTTTGCTACTAGTTACTACTACTAGTTACTACTTTTGCTCTCAGAAAATGACAGCTGCTTTTTTTTTTCATTTTTGCAGGTTTTTTTCCTTTTAATTTCTTGTAAATTTTCTTCTGATAATATTAGGACTTTATTCCCATAATATTTGGTTTTGTTCCACATATAAGGACTTAAACTTAAAAATTTTCTTTAGTATTTCACCTTTTTGCTACTGGAATGACATTTTTTCCCTCATAATTGTTTCTTTTAATATTTTGACTTTATTCTTGTAAAATTAAAGCTGCTTTTTTCCACTTTTCTGCTGTTTTTTTCTATTAATTTGCCAACTATTTCAACTTTCTACTCGTAATATATTGACTGTATTCCCATAATATTTTGACCTTATTCTCACAACATAACTTTTTCTGCAACCTAATTTTCAAAAAATTACAACTTTATTTGTTGTTTTGTTTTTCCACAGTATTACGCCTTTCTTTTTTTACGATTTTTTTTAAATAACATATTTCTTTACTATTTCAACTTTATGCTACTAAAATGACGATATTAATTCTCATAGTATCAAAACATTCTTGTAAAATTACAACTTTTTCTCGTTAGATCACATTTTTTCTTTGAATATTTTCACTTTAGTCTTGTAAAAGTACTGCAGATTTATTCATACTTCCTGATAAATGTGCACTACTCGTGCACTTTGGACATCCCTGATATAAAACATATGCGATGCATTGACTGTAAAAATAAAGTGTGTCAATAATGTCCAACGCCAAAAATAAATTGATTACTTGAGTCTGGCCGCTGCTGTGTGGAAAAACCCAAAACAACGCGAGGCTACACCCTTGTTTACACAGTCAAAGAGGAAATAGTTAAAAAATGTCGTTAAAAATGCAAAATGCGACCAAATAACGAGTTGGAAATTAAACAAAACACACAAGCTTCACCAGTTTTGCTGCACCCGAAAGTTGATTTAGGAGAAAGGGGAGGGGGAGCCGCTTGGGTAACAGTCCCCCCGCCCCCATCGTTGGTGAGAAATTGCGAAATAACAGCAAAACACATTGCAATAAGTGCAATAAGTGAAGCGCTGCAGCAGATCATTAACGAGCTGACACCGGACATAAAGAACCTTCAATGCAGCAACACGTCACGTGAAAGAACAAAATGGGAGATCGCAACACTATCTTAACTTTTCGTGGGACTGACGCAGCAAATCAGCTTAGTACGAGTCAACAGAGCTCAAGCACCGAAATAAAGCCAGCTACGTGAGAGGAAAATACTTACTTGTTTTGTAAAAAAATAAAGCTTCTCAGTAGTTGTGGAGTACCGTTAGTTAGTGCAAAATAGCGAACAAAAAGTATAAATACTTTCTTCACACAGAATATATTAACAATAAAAAAGGTATTCCAGTAGATGAAAAATGTCTGAGGATTGCCGTTTGCTTTCTAGATTTGAAGGTGATTTCGAGGGTTGTTTAATCAGCAGGCTAAGCGGAGTAGCTCCCTCCTTCTCGGGAGTTCTGCGACTTCGTCCCTTCCTGCCGGGGGAGCGCCTCTATTTATAGCTTCCCTCCGCCATGGGCACGAGGTAGGCGGTGATGCGGCTTCAGAGGTCAAAACAATGCAGGCGACTGTGATTGGCTAAAAAGAACAAGCCCCGCCCTCGGAATGGCGTCCTCAACGCGTGCTCATTGGCTGCGGCTCGGTGTCAGTTTCAGATATATGATTCCGTGAAATGGGAGGGACGCATTTGATGACGTCAGAGATAAGCCAGTGCTGTGGTGACAGCAAATGGCAGACATTAAAAAAGCTGTACCGACTTCAAGTATGAAATAATTGTGGAAAGACATGTTTCAATGTGTATATTGTAACCACTGACCAACCGTAGGACATCAAAATCCACCCTCACCCCATTTTGATGTTAATATTGGTGAGTATTTTTGTACACCAAGCTGTAGTTTATTGTGATGGGATTGTGCCTGCGAGGAGATTCCCTACAGCTGAACAATGAGCCCACAGCGAGCAGCAGCGGTGTGGGTGGGTGGTGTTCAATGCTATGTGGAAAACACAGCAGCGATTGGTCCAAAACGGGGCTGGATCCCTGTGTTGAATGGTGAGCCCGTATCCAAGGTGCTGATGTAGGCTACTGACGTCACGCCTCGGTTCCACGCACGCTGCTGCCAATTTTAAAGGGCCCTCTCACGCACACACTATGGAGTGCATACCAACTATATATACAGTATACTGTATACACACATGAAGCCTTGCTTCACAATGTCAAGTGTACTTCTTCTGGCATACTGTATTCATTTTCTATAGTGCTTGTGGTCATTATAGGGACGTGGTGAGCTGGAGCCTATCCCAGCTGATTTATTGCAAGAGGAAGGGTACACCCTGGACTGGTCACCAAGCAGTCAATCACAGGGTACATACTGTATATATCTATATATATCTATATATATACATATATAGATATATATACTTACACATACATATACATATATATACATATACACATATATATATATATACTGTATATACATATACACACACATATATATATATATATATATATATATATATACATGTATATGAAATGTTTTTGTAATTGTACTAATTACTATTATTGACTTTTCAGTATTTCTATATTTTTATATACTGTATGTGTTTATGTTTCATATGCTTGATAATTGAACTCCATTCTTACATTTTTTGATACATTAGTTGTCTTCTGTCGTGATTTTTATTTGCTCTGTACTTTTTTTGAAATGATTAAATATTATTAATATTATATCCAATTATTTAAAAAAAAGATTATTTTATGATGGAGAATATTATCATACTATTAATACTATTATTAATATATTATTTTTAGTAGTATTCTTTTTAGATTTCACTCTTTTTATTTCTTTGATTTATTTATTTATGACAATAAGTGAACAATATAACTTGCACTTCCGACTTGAACCACGTGTTGCTTGTTATTGTCTTTTATTGTGATTTTGTGCTCTCGACTGTCTTTTTGTACATTATTAGATATGAATATTATTTTTTCTAATATTATTATCTAATATGATAGCCAACATCATTATTCTTTTTTAGTAGTAGTAATACTAAAAATAGTAGTACTAGTATCAAAATACCATTATTTTATGATTTTAAAACAATTATTATAGTAACTGTTGTTCATATATTATTTTTAGTAATAGTTTTGTCTTTCACTTTTTCAATTTGTTTTATATGTTGATGTTTCATGACAATTGAACTGTATGACTTGTATATCGTATTTGTTGCTATATTGTCGTCTTCTATTGTGATTTTATTTTTGTCTTTTATTTTTTACATGATTGAATATGAATATTATTTTTTGAAAATATTATTATTATTATGGAGAATATTCTTATCATTTTTAGTCATAGCGGTACCAAAATAGTCAATAATGTCATTATTTAACATATATTTATGATGATGTCTTACATGAAATTGCCTTGAAGCGTACGTGGTGAAAAACAATAGCACACAAAAAAAGTAAGTATTTGCAGTGAAGGAAAGTGTCAGCTTGTGTCTAAAATGCTTTTGTACGCTTGGCCTTTCCTCAGTGGCGATCCAGTGGTGTATGGTACAGTATATGTATGAAATGTAATGTAGTATTAATGCTGGTAAGGGGCGGGGGGACTTGTTGTTGTGTGTCTACTTGACAGGGTGGACTTCCAGACATTCTTCAAGCACTTAAGGAGTCATGTGCTCGCTGTAAAGCTGCTAATGTGTGCGGAATGGCTCCCATGGAAAGTGCCGCGGGGCGCACAGATGATAGCTGGAGCGTCGGGCGAGAGAGCGAGAGAGAGATTAGAAGGTCCAACGAAGCCCTGCGCATTCAGATTAGAGTGCAAGTTAGCGGCTCTCGGGCTTGTTTTTGACTGTAAACAGCTCAACGCAATCTAATACACAGCCTGTCCTCTCGGACCAAGGTCATCGGCGCTGGTTTGCATTTGGGGCTTTTTTCAGCACGGTGTGATGTGTGTGTGTGCCTGTGGTATTTACAGTTATAAAAGGCAAGGCATCAGCTGACAGAGAAAGGTCAGCAGCCGTAACGAGGCGTGCTAAGAGCGCTATATTGTCTTAGGGTGTAATCCCTTAACGTATCCTCGGCTCTCGTGCCTTGTCTTCACCCGGCAGTGGAAAAGCCTCACGCCAATAAACGGGGAGGGGAATCTTGCATTACATACGTACAAAACCCCCAATCTGATCGTGCGCCACACAAACTCCAGGTGTGCAGCACAACTATTTAAGGACGTGTTTGTCTGCACAGCGTTATCCAGCGGGGGCAGCAGCTGACACTGAAAAGAGGATTCTCACACGCTGGCTAACCGCTTCCATGTTTGCCGCCTCCCTTTTTCCGACATTTTTTTTGTGGCCCTCCTCGCCCTCCCCTCCCTCTTCAAGCTCAGACGGAGAAGCTTTGACGTCACGGCTTGTTATTACTTAACACAACTCAGCACAACGCCCCCGGGCACGGCGTAGTGCACAGATGCCTGCCTCCCCCTTTGAAGAGGAAATGAGGTGCGGGGAGACACCAGGAGAAGGGAGGAGGGATTGGCTTTTTTGTTACATCTGAAGGCATGGACTTCAGACAAAAATAGACCATCTTGAAAGTGGTGACAGCAAAGGCTTTCTGTTTGTTGACAATTGGTGGGAAAGCTAGCAAAGTAAAGGACGTCCGCAGCTGCATCTCAAGAAATGATGTACTGCTCCTTTTACGGTACGTCAGGAGTTCAAGCTAAGAAAGTACAACTCATAAATGATGTACTGCAGAGCAGGAGTGTTTTTTTGCTTTTTCTTTAACAGCGTATGAACGAGCCTGGCCCTTTAAGAAGAACTGCATTGTGGGAAGTTGAGTGTTGCAGTTCTGTGCTTTAGCACGAGGCGGTTGTCACTACGCAATACGTACCCAGAACGCAATGGGTGCCGCGCATGCACGAGGACTTGTTAAAATACTTGGTTAGCATGCGAGTGCTTCTGTGGTCTTATGACATCCACCAAGACGGAGCTACTTAAAAACGTACACAAAGCAAGTAGCGCAGACGTAAACGTCATATCCGCTTACGTATAACATACGTAAATAAAAAGAATAACACACATAGAATGCAGTGATATTTCAGTGTAAACAACCATAAGCAGAGTGAAGTGATGGATTCATCTGGAGATTTCAGCTCGGGTTGTTCTTTTGCTCAAAGGAGAACTAGCATCCATCCAAACATACCTGCATCTTCCCAGCAAAGGCTTTGGAGTGGATTTTTTCAAAAATGCTGGCTGTGGAAAAAGTTACAACATTACAAGAATAACGTCAAAATATTCTAACAAAGTCATATTCTAACGAAGAAAAGAGTCTCCATTTTATGAGAATAAACTCTGAATATCATAAAGAAAAATGTCATAATAAAGTCATAATATTGTAAAATGTATGAAGATTATTTAAGAAAAAAGTTTAGATTTATAGAAATATTTGGAACGTTTGAAAAAAGTGGAAAAAAAAGAGCAAAGGTAGGCTTTTCCATACATCACAAAGCTGAGGTGCAGTTTTTTATTGAAATATACACAGTATAACTTCTTAGCTCCGATACATCGGCCACCGATCAGTATCGGTCCGTTTCTGTCAAACATCTTCAGGAAGTAAGTCAAATATGTTTTTGTCTAAATGAAGGTGATTTTATACGTCCTTTTTTCGTATCATATAGCCAGAAGCAGGGGTGCAGCCAGGAATTCAGGGTCCCATGGAAAAAAATCACATTGCCCCTCCATCCCCCCATTAATGAATTACTAATTTTATTAGTAATTACCTATTTTTTGGGCCCCCTGGAAGTCAAGGGACCTTGGAATTGTCCTGACTTTTCCCCTTTATTCGGCACCCCTGGCCAACAGCACTCATTATAAAGCATTGAAAAGTGTCTCATTAATCCACGTGATCGGTATGCGTATCAGTGTCGTCCGATTTCCATCCCGGGTGATCGGTATCGGAATGTGCAGCATAAAACTCTGATCGGAGCGTCCCATTTCTTAGCTTGTCTTTACAAAATATGGAAGTGGCCCTCGCTGGAAAAAGTTTGGACACCCCTGCAGCACACTGTGAGACGTTTTTTTTGTTTCTTTGCCACTTATATTAAAATGTAAAAAAAAGTATTTTAAATCTGAGAATTTCAGTATGATGCAGCCGTTTAAATATCACAACATTGAACATATTGATAATACTCCGTAACCTGTAACGGACTTCTCCACATGGTGGTCGAATGCACAAAAGAAGAACCCACCGGTATGGTACAGTAAGAGGATGGCAACTTGGTTTGCACATGATGCATAAATGCCCCGCAGTCAGTCACACATCATGCATACACATGGAGGATCTGCATGGGCCAATATGCTGAGCTGATGTTCTCCGCAATCACGACTGCACACTCACCTTCATCACCTATTGAGGCTGTTACATAATTCATCCAACGGGAGGCCGCCCGGGCAGCATCGATAGATCCATCTGCCGAGAGAGGGTGGGGGGAAAAAGGCAAGTATAAATGCACACACTAAAATGAAGAAGTTTTAAGTGTTGAAATGATGGCGAGGGTGATCCAGGCTGCGCACAAACAAGCATCCGTGAATGAGCCGAGACGGCTCCGTGCTGATTCTGAGGGATATCAGCACTCCATGTTCCCATTAGTGGCATGTCACATGAGCGCTTCGTTCTACACTTGGCTTGGCCGTGTTGCTCCCCCATCACTCCCAGTCAAATCCCCCACGCTGTGTGACCGTGATTTATAAAAGGCCAAAGAGGCAGAGAGCTTGTCAATAGGAGAGGCGTGCGCGCACACGTGCACACGCACGCGCATGCATACCACATCGCCACCTCAAGCTGTCTCCAGTGACAAAACAGCAGTTCTCGTGCCTCGAGGACATGCAGGATCAATTTGGTAATGAGACGTGGATAGTGGATGGAAAGATGAGAGAAAGGTGTCGGAGCGTCTTTGATGATGTGACGCCACACTCTCTCCGCTTTCCCCGTCCAAATTGTGTGAAAGGCGTAAAAGGCATCCCGCTTAGGGACTAAATAAAGGCGGAATCAGTCACGTGTGGGCTCTCCTTTCTACTGAGGATGAGTCTTCCTGGCACTCCAAGCCTGTGGTCTAGATCGTACACAGACCCCAGGCATTGCAAGAACACATTGTCTCATCGCTTATTACTTTCTGTAGTTTAGTACACATCATGTATACTGGCCAACAGTGTAAAGAAGGACATTTCGAGTTTAGAAGTAGGATTCCTTACTTGTAAATGGAATATTTAACGTAGAAAACATGTTCACGACCTTCTAAATACATTTTTTAACATGATAAGAGCCCTCTAGACATGACATAACACCCCTACAGTCACCTTTGCACTCCTATTACCCAATATACTGTAGTAGACATAATATCAGAAAATAAGACATAAATAAGACTCGTGCTGCTGTAAATGTGTTCTGGTACCAGGGGAGCCGAGTGGAGGAGGCGGACAGGAAGTGATGTCAGGGGTTCATAGTTAGTTAGTTTGGTGTCTCACCCACGTTAGGGATTATTGTGCCTGTTGTGAGAGCATTCAAACCTGCAATAAAAGCCTGTTGTTGCGGCCATCGAGTCTGGTGCTTGTGTTTCATTACCGTTCAGTTTGGCCCTTTTAGTAACCACCAGGTTCTTGACTTCTTTCTGAGTCAAAAAGTCAGCTTAACAATTTATTCTGTTCGGAGTAGACACAAGCAATTGTAATGCCGGCGCTGGAGAGAACGGCCAGCCCGCCAGCCAAGGTCTAGCGAGGTCCAAGCGGTCTCTAAAGTGAAACCGAGTTCCTCTTCCTCATAAGACTGCTCCTTCTGCTTCCTTACCGGTTATCTTTCATGATCAAAGTGATGTGCTCATACATAATCAGGGAGTAATAAAGGGGATCCATAATCAGGGGGTGCACCTTTGGCTTTGTTTTTGGACTATTTGGAGTCTTTCTATTTATGTCTCTCATCCAAAGTGGTGACGGACGAACGAACGACCGCAGGACTTCACTTCACTTCGCTGCTCATATTCTTGCCAAAAAGCAGGACTTGAAGGTACTGCACTCATTTTAGTGAAGCGAGCCAGCAGCCAAAGTGGGCCACACGGGCGTCGTGATGACAAGCACCAAAGCGGCGGGCAAATGGGCTGTGAGCAGTTCCACACCTGCACATTCACACGTGCAAGCAGAGCATTGTTTGTGCTGCATCCCTTCCACTGCTCGCACCGTGTCGACCAGTCCAGAGACACTCGGAGGTGTCCGGGAAGCATTAGGCAAGTTAGTTGAAAGGGAGCGGAGGCGTAAGAATGCAAATGGAGTGTAGGAAGGAAGGGGAAGCACGGAGGTACAAAGGACAGCTGGAGGAAGAAAAAGGGAGGACACTTGTGTCCCGAGGGCCGACATTGGCCTCTATTGGCTTAGAAAGAGAGAGAAAAAAAGATACAACATCCAATTCTGACTGCAGGGAGCAAAATGTATTTTATTGGGAAGGACACGTTTAACATTTGCTTCATAGTTCAGCTCAATGCTGCGATGCTCGGCGGCCATGTTGGAATAACCATTGGCCATCAACCACAGTCAATAACTTCTAACCATATTTTTGTATCTCAGCTTTTTGAAATAAAAATAAAAATAAAAATAAACAACAAAACAATAATAATAATTAAATCATGTAATCCAATTTTATTTATTGTATATATTTTTTAATTATTAATTGTTTTTTAATTAAATTAACCAAATTTATTTTAAACAATAGTGTATAAAGTAAATTAATAATATTTAAAATAATATATAAAAACACAATAAAATAACTATGTATGAATTTTTTCATTTCTTTTGTATTTTACCTGTTTTATTTATTTATTTATTTTCCCAACTTGCCCACATCTTGTGTATAAGATGACCAAACCTTTGCTTACCAACCACTGCTTTTCTTTTAATTCCTACTTTTGTTTGGGAATAAATAATACATCCCTTGTTACTATTGTTAAATACATTTATTTATAAATGTCATACACATTCCAAGTTTATATCGCTAGAGTCCGAAACTGAGATATTTCTACTCATGTCATCGACACATCCTAATTTTGAAAAAAAACCCCATTAGTATTATAATACAGTTTATAAAAAAAGATGGCTAGCCCTTATGATGACATAGATAAGAGCTCATGAGGAAAGGTGGTGAAATTACCCCCAAAATAGCCTCAGGCTCATGGAGCAAAAAATAGCAGAGTCAGCAAACTGTAGAGCACTTAAGTGACATCAGTAGAAAAGTGTCCTCGGTGCTTTAGAGCGGGTCGGCAGCAAAGTCTGACCCCCCGATCATAATTCAGATTAGAAGCGACCCAGAGAAGACACAATTAAGATCCACAGAGAGAAATTAAAAGTAAACAGCAGCCTGAGAAATGAGAGGACAGATAGATGGAGACAGCAGAGGAGGACGACTGAAAGGAAGAAAGAGAAAACGCAAATGGATGCAGATTTCTGCCGGGGACTTTGGTTCATGTGTACACTGAAGTGACAAACACACGCATACTCACATTCAGACATCTCTCAGCACCCCCTGAATATGTAATTGCGTCCAGCTGCACTGTGTGTACTGGATGTCTAATTTAGACACTGAATGCACCACCATTCAAACTGTCACAAATCGCATCCCTCTGCAACTGCAATGAGATTCATGCCCTTTAGACTACAAATGCTCCACACGTCATCACCGCCAGCTACATTGCATCTTTAGCATTCATTATGCAGACATTTGGCTGGAATCCATGTCCTTCATAGAACGCTGTGCTGCCACACACACACACACACGCACACGCACACGCACACACACATACACACACGCACACGCACACGCACACACAGGGCTGTCATGACACATACAGTACAGTACTGCCATTCTGTAAACAATAGAAATATACAGTTTATATAGATTTGTGTGTGCGTAGATGAGTGGCTAAATGCGCGAATATGAGAAGCATGTGTGGGTGGAAGCGATGAAAGTATGAACGGATGATGGATAGATGAAAGTATGGAGTTGCCTCCAGGGAGGAAAGATGGTACAGTGGTGTGAAAATGTGTTTGCCCCCTTCCTGATTTCTTTTTTTTTGCATGTTTGTCACTCGAGTCCTGAGAACCAGAAAATATGAGAATTATAGTCCAGTACTCAGGTCTCTGCACTGGCTTCCTGGCGTTCCTGGCGTTCCTGGCGTTCAGAGAAAGGACTTTAAAACAGCTCTGCTTGTGTACAAGTCTTTTCATGGTCTAGTGCCAAACTACATCTCTGACATGTTAGAGCCACACAAACCATCTCCAGCGCTGCGACACCCAGGGAGGGGTCTCCTGCGGGTGCCCAGAGTCAGGACTAAACACAGTGAGGCTGAGTTTCAGTTTTATGCTGCCAAATTCTGGAACAGTCTTCCAGAAGATGTGCGACCATCCTCAACTTTTGCAATGCTCAAATCCAAGCTGAAAACACTTTTATTCAAGTGTGCATAGGACACTGAAAGTATTTTATCTGCACTCTTCATTTTTTATCTTTTTTTGCTTTTATGAAGTGATTTATGGATTTATGGAATGTATTGATTTCAGAATGATTTCACGTTTTTATGGAATGATTTTATGAAGTACCCTTCTTTTCTTTGAATTACCTTGTGTATGCACGGTGCTCTAGAAATAAACTTGCATGCCTTAAATGTTTCAGATCATCAAACACATTTAAATACACAAAATGCAGTTTTAAAATGAAACTTTTTATGATTAAGGAAAAAAAACCTAAACATTTGGGGTCCTTTTGGTTGGCCGGCCACTCCTGGAAAGGTTCACCATTGTTCCATGTTTTGGCCATTTGTGGATAATGGCTCTTGCTGTGGTTGGCTGGAGTCCCAAAGCTTTAGAGATGGCTTTAGAACCTTTTCCACACTCACAGATCTCAATTGCTTTCTTTCATTTTTTCACACTGGGCCATGTAGGTTTGGATATTTTTGAACAATAAAAAGTTTCATTTAAAAACTGCATTTTGTGTCACTTGTGTTGTCACTGACTAATATTTACATTTGTTTGAGGAGCTGAAACGTTTCAGTTAATCAGGAAGGAGGCATTCATTTAGTTTGCTTGTTAAATTATATTGTGCTAATAAAAAACAGCAAATGGCCCTCGGGCCGCACTTTGGACACCCCCGACATATCTAATCAAGAACTACTTATGAATTATTTCAAATAGATTTCCCTTAAATGAGCCACGGATGCTGTGAATCATATATAAATAATGACATATCAGGTTCTGTTTTTGGAGGCAAAACAGCTCAATTATTCATAAATGATTTTCCTGGAGGGATTGTGCAGGACGTGGGGTGTATTTCCATATCTTTGGCTATATGACTCTTTCCACAAGCCTTTATCTCTGCCTACAAAAACACTTTGCACCGCGCTGCATCTGCAGGAGTCATGTACCACCTTCACAGGCCATCAAATGTGCTGCGCTGCTGTAAGGCTTCCAGACATCCTGTCTCGGTACACTCGGTGTGAATATGGGTGTTTGCGAGTCATGCACAAACATAGTAACACACACACACACACACACACACACACTGGAAACAGAGTCCTAACAGCTAATGTCTCTACCTGTTTTGGAAACAGATACGGTATCACGGAGGAGCTGATGCATAGCTAAAATGAATCTCTTTATTTAGCGTCTGTCCCGCGGAGCAAAGGAGGTGAGCTAATATCACATCGCCGCGGTCGACCGGTCACGTTTGTGAATCAGGACACAAGAGGATGGGAATAGACAGCAGGTTTGTTCGCTGTCGTCATGAGTGGCATTACCTGCTCCTTTTAGAGTCACTGTAACATCATTCCCAGCCGGAACGCCATCGATGGCTGCAGTCACGTGGAAATCGGGTCGGATAGTTGACATTTTTGGAAAATTAGTTTGCAAAAAAAGTTATAATGTTCCAAGAAAAAAGTCATGATGTTATAGCAATAAAGTCATAGTTACAAGAATATAGTTGAAATAGTTGGAACACTGAAAATAAACATGGAAAAAACTGTAATTTTACAAGAATAAAGTCAAAATATTAAGAGGAAAAAGTTGTATCCTAACAAGAAACAAAGACGCAACTTTAAGAGAATAAACTTGTAATATTATGAGGAAAAATAATACCATTTTAGTTGCATAGTTTTGAAATATTTTTAAAATATTGTTGTTTTTCTTTTTAAAATAGTAATATTATGAGTAGGGGTATCAGATAATATCATCCCACCGATATTATCTGCCCGATATTGGCATAAAAATGTAAAAAACTGCTATACAGCATATGCATGTATAGGCCTACGGGTTCCCGTACTTGCCGTCATCGAGGCATCCAGCGGCGCCAGTACGTGGAAATACTTTGTCACGTCCTGTGTTATTCCTCGCAGTCGGAACCGGGCTTGATATGTTGAAACCACGGGCACGGGTGTGCCGCAAAAAACAAGCCGAAAGAGTTGAACCGGAAAAGTTGAACAATCTTGAGAAAGCCGTGTCCAAAGTCCAAAAACACATACAACCAACAATTAAGTGCCATTTTGGAGGGGCGCCGTGCGGGGATGGGAGCACCGACACATATGAACTCTTCAAGATGAATGCACAAAACGATCATCAAACTTACTTACTTGCTCGGATGGTGCGCACGGAGCCATGACCAACTTCCTGCTCTCTCCTTTCTGCTCCATTCTCCTTGTGCCGTGAGGTGTTCAGGCACACTTGTCATTTTGACAAAAGTGCAAATTTTCACGTATCCCCCATTACAACTGGCGTACCCCTGGGGGTGCGCGTACCCCACTTTGGGAACCTAGGAGATTATGTCGACTTACAACGCGCATGCTGAAAGAGTGCGTGCACCCGATATACATGTACAATGTACATAAATACTCCTATTCATCAAGACAGTATATATTTACTATATACTGTATATATTTATTTAGAGTAGGAGGCTGATGTTGGGGACTTGGTCGGTTTAAAAGTGTCAAAGTTGCATCCTTTCATTCTTCAGTATGCGGCCCTCGCTGGTGTGGACACCCCAGCCCAGTCCTAACTATCAGTTGGACCACCAACCTGTTCTCTCGTGCCACATGACAGTCCACCATCAAGCCTACTTTGTTGACTAAAAATCCCTTTGCCTGTTCCTCAACGCTCTCCTCAGCCGTCCCACCATCCATGAACAGGAAGCAGATGCTCACACCTCACCAAATGTCAATTCTTTAGTGGAACGCACACAACTCTCCTCAGATATCTACCACGTCAGTGGGACAGCCGGGTCCCGTGGATTCCGTCCTGACTTTTGACCCGCCGCGCATATATCCTCGGACATAACACAAATCTTCTGCTGACATGATGGTGTCAGGGTTTGTATATTTGGACTGCTGATGGCGGGAGGACGACTTCACAGGGACAATTCTGAGAAAGGTAAGGAGAGTCACACTGGCGCCTACTTGAGGGGCAATAAACAGCGCAAGTTCGGCGAGATCGGCGCACTCTCACCGCAGAGCGTGTTCTCGTGTGAACAGGACAAAAGGAGAAGATGAAGGTCAGACACGCCCGCCGTGGGGGAGAAGTGCACCAAAATGCACAAACGGCAATATTTTCCCTGCACTGTTCCTTTAAAAGGAACAAGTCAACTTGTGACTTCATGTAAGCGCGGCGCCCACAGCAAGAACGACGAACACAAATAGAAGATGGGTGGGTAGTTGGGCTTTTAGACCGATGCTCAGTAGTACGTTCACATTTCTGTCTCATAAAGCCACTGTTGTTTGCCTTCACCTCCACAAAACATACACAAAAGTCCTGGCGAGCAGACAAGCCCCACAGACATGGTCGCCATGGCAACAACACACACACACACACACACACACACACACACAAGAAAATGCATCCAATAAAGTCTCCCAGGGATTAGATGATGTGAGAGATGACAAGGAGAGATGAAAGAGAGGAAAGGCTTATTTATTCCTTATTTCAACACGACTTGATGGCGGAGTTCATATCAAACCACAACAATGAATCGATAAATCAATGATTCATCATCCATCCATCCATCCATCCATTCATCCATCCGCACAGAGACGCCCATCGGAGATTCGAAGCCAGGTCTTCCCATCTCCTGACTGTCGATTTCAGCCTCTCAAATGCGACTATTTAGTCATTTCCTTCGTCATCCGTGACAGCAGACGTATTATCTTTGTGTTTCGTCACACACACCAGCTTTTCTCATATGTTGCGGACCAAACCACCAACCGCTTAGAATGAGGGCAGGGGTGTCCAAAGTGTGGCCCGGGGGCTATTTGCAGCCAGCCGCTGTTTTTTTTAATGGCTCAAAAATGTTATTAAGAGTGCAAGAATAATTTTGTAATATTATGAGGAAAAGAAAAGGAAAGATTAAAGAAAAACGACGTCATTTTTTGAAAGTTGGAATATTAGGAGAAATGAACAAACATAGCTGTAGTTTGGGGAAAGGAGGGTGGGGGAAAAGCTAGAATGTTGCAAGAATAAGTCCAAAGTTAACATGACATGATGTCACTGAGCGCCGCCCACCAGCGTCAGTAAGGCGATCCGTATGGGACAAGCGGATCCTAAAATGAACCGTGGCGCTCAGCTTACGTTTCCCAAAGTGAAACACAGCTGTTTGCTCATGCAGAGCCAAGTGCAGTACAGAACATCGAGCACAGAAATAGTCGATAGTAGTGACTGATGGGGGATGGACGGTGGTGACATTGCATTCAAGCCTGTGAGAGATTTGAGGGGGGGGGATTTATAAATAACACAGCATCACAGGAAGCCTGCTTGCATTAGCACGGCATGTTTCGCTTGTTCGCCTTGTGGTGTCTACTCCATAGCGTTTGTTGCAACTGCTCAGCTTCAAATTCTGCATTTTGGGGGAGAAAAAGAGCAAACTACAGTAATGGAATACTTCAGGTGCACATCTACAGTACTACAGTACTGTACTACAGTACTACGATAAACACCTTCCTAAAAACTTCACAGGGTTCTTGTCCAAAGAGCATCTTTGACGTGCATTTTTTGCTGAAGAATCCTCAAAACAAATCAAACAATCCTCAAACTCTCATCATATAGAGGATCTTTGACTGCTTTATATCTGCTTTATAGGATTTTTCACAAGCACTTTTGCAGTAGATCTTTTATGTGACAGGAGCACTCCTGTCACACAATTTGATCTTTGACAAACATTTTTGCTACAGTTAAAATAAAAAAAAAGGTTCTTATCATATATACAGGATCTTTGACAAGCAGTAGATTCCTAAAAACAGCAAAGCACTCCTGCTATATAGAAGATCTTTGAGTGTTAATAATCATCAGAAGGATCATATTTTCATCAAAGATTTTGCAGCAAAAGGGCCTCATGTCAAAGCTGGTTCATCGTGTCGCGTCCTTCTGTGGTTGATAGCAGCGCAGCCCTGCTGGCATTGATCAAACACGCACGCACACACGTTGGCATGTTATGTAAGGGCAAAGGTTTATTTTTAGAAGCCGCTATCACAGGACACGCCCACCCCTGCCCTTTGCCCCAAGGCTTTCGCTCCATGTTCTGAGTCTGTGATGTGTGAGAAGGGCAACATCTGGATGACGTTGTGGCTGCACAGGGAAGAATACATTAGTGTACTACGTCAGGAGATCCAAGAACCGTATCAATTTCGCCTTTAAAACGACGATACCATTTGTCATCTACAGAGCAAGGCCGAGACGGAGCGCTCGTTCATTCTAGGCTGCAGGTCACAGTGACGGCAGGAAAAGGTTGTGTTATGTAATACAGGTGTGCACTAACCTGGTTGCCCTAGCTAGCTAAGAGGTGAGAAACACTATGGAATGCAAGAAATAACTCCTCGCGAAACACAAAATCAATCAGTCAATCAGTCATCAATGCCGTCTTTGGCAACAAGCAAGTCTTCAGTGGAGGTCAAAGTGACGTTAAATGTTCCTTTTCCGCTTTCATTCATCATTTATATGGAATTTCAGTTCATTTGAGTTAGCCGTTTTTGGATTGGATTGGATAACCCCAACCCAGGCGTGTTTTTCCAGCGAGGGCCACGTGGTGAAAAACGAGAGGATGCAACTTCGCCACGTTGCTATTTTGTAAAGCAGCACATGTCGACATGCTAACAAGTTGTACACCGTACATTGCACCTCAGCTTTGTCTTATAGCTGAACAAGCCTTTGCTCGTGGTTCTTTTTCCCATTTCTGCTATTGTTTTATTTCATTTTCAAATATTGCACTTTTCTTCCGAAATAATCTTTCTTTTCATAATAATATGACTTTATTCTCATAATATTGTAACTTTTCCCCAACCTAATTTTCCAAAAATTACACCTGTGTTCATGTTTTATTTGTTTCTCATCATATTATGATTAAAATAATAATAATTATTATTATATATTATCATTTTAATAATCATTCTCATAAAATGACAGCAGTTTTTTTTCCCATTTCTGCCGTTTTTCCCCCTTTCCCAAGTATTGCAACTTCAACTTCTTCTTGTAAATGTTCTTCTCGTAATATCATGAATTTATTGATTTATTTATTTATTGATTTTATTCTTATAACATTCTAACTTTGCAAAATTACCACTTTATTATTTTTTCTCCTAATATTACAGCTTTAAAAAAATAACGTCTTTTTTCTTTCGTATTTCAACTTTATGTTACTAAAATGATGTCATTTTTACTCATAATATTGCAACCTCCTGTAAAACTCGTTTTTCTCGTTAGATTACAACGTTTTTCTTTAATATTTTTACTTCATTCTTGTTGAATTACTGTTGATTTGTCCATTTTTGCTGCTATTGTTTTCTTGTTAAATCATATTTTTAGAATGTGCCAATAAAAAAATAAAAAAAACAGCTGCGTGCCACGAATGGCCCCCAGGCCGCACTTTGGACACCCCTGCCCTAACCGCTATGAATGATGCTCACCGAGGTTCCACTGTACACGAGCAAACATGTCCTTACTTAAAGCAAAAGTAAAAAAAAATAGTCAAATGTACGTGCACTCTATGTCCAGGCTGGTCCACCAATGTGCTAAGGGGTCGCCATGGCAACGACGGAGGCACTATTATCATGAGCGACAGAAAACAAGTTATTTTAAAGCTCAAATGAGTGGTGCTGCTTTCAGCCAAGAGAGGAAAAGGCATTAGAGACGAGTGAGGGAGCAGATATGAATATTCACAGAGGCAGAAAATTGAGGTGCTGCACAGCCAAGGGTCATGTGAACAGAATCTCGTCATCATTAAAAAGCTGTAGGTTATAGGAAACGTGCGTATGGGCTCTCAGTGTGTTGGACAACCAAAACAGACACAATAAAAAAGTCATGAAAACAGTTATTTATGTGCACATCCCTCCCGTGTTTGAATCCAACCCCCTGGTCAAATGGCCCGCCCCTCCTTTTACCGCACCACTCAATGGCCTCCTTGTTCCGAGCTAGTGTCCCAGAAGTGGATGCCATTTTTAAAACCCGCTCCTTTGTGTAGAAACATGCATGGGATGTGTGTGGAAGGGGACGTGTCCCTAACGAGGAAGCAAAGAATCCGTGGAGGAGCAGAGGTCACGAGTGGATGTGATGCGTGTGAAAGGCGGGCATTCATACCAACGCGGAAAAGCAGAGATAGGACGAGGAACACCAGAGCCAGTGGAAAAACCATTAGTGATGCTTTCAGTCAGAATGTTCGTGGCAAAGAAGTCAGGAGGATGCACTTACAAGACAATGCGGGACCCACGTACACACCATCGATTTATGCGGGACGTTTGACTACCATTTTTGCATTACTTCCTTAAAAACAGCAGAATGCTCCTGTCATATAGAGGATCTTTGACTAGCATTTTCTTTGCAGTATGTCCTTAAAAACAGCAGAGGGCTCCTAGAGAGGTGGTAGAGACTGTTTTTGCGTTGCGTCCTAGTTTTTTGACTGGCGTAGCGTATAAAGGACTGCGCTGACACTACCTAATGTACAAAATAAGAATAATCGTGAAGGAGGAAGTTACCCATCCACACTCTGATTAGTGACCTCTGACCTCACAAATGTTGATAAAAATGACTGCAAGCTCTCCTAGAAAGTCTTCCCTGAAGAGCTTTCACTTTTCCAGTATCAAGTGTTTGCCAGTGGGTGGTGGGAAAAGCATCGCACACCCTGCAGCACAACACGGCTAATAAAGCGAGCATCACAGCTTTGGGATTCTATTCAACGACACGCTGCCAGGCTGGAGGTCCACTTGAGAAAAGGCCTCAAGCGGCAACACGAGGAGCCCAGTAGTGACACTGCAGCCCTCAAGGACGATGGACGGCCGCAGGAATGTGGCTTACCTCCAGCTTGTCCCACACGCACACACACACACACACACACACGCACGCACACACACACACACGCACGTATACACACACACACACACGCACGCACGCACGCACACACGTATACACACACACACACACGCACACACACACACACACACGCAGCAACGCACACACACACACACGCACACACACACACACACACACACACACACGCACGCACACACACGCACACACACACACACACACACACACACACACACACACACGCACGCACAGGAAAAGAACAGATACAATCAATAGAAAACTGAGCTTTATTGCTAAAAATACACAAGCTGAGCCAAGCAGCTGAGAGGTGACTTATGAGTGCTGGAAATTGGATTAAAAAAAACGATAAAGGTGGCGTTTACTGATCTGACAGCACAATCTCACATTTCCCATGAACCCGGGGATGATTTTACATCTCGATACACACTGGCGGGCTGCGCAGGAAGGCCGTGATGCGCCGCTGAAATAAGAAACTCATATTTCCTTGTGGTGGTGTCAGATGAACTGTTAACCTATACACACCTATACCTGCCCCCACATGTACTAGTTTACTCTCTTATTCAACCTACACACCTATACCTGCCCCCACATGTACTAGTTTACTCTCTTATTCAACCTACACACCTATACCTGCCCCCACATGTACTAGTTTACTCTCTTATTCAGCCTATCGGCATCCACTTCCGTGTTATGCCCTGCGCGGGTTCGGCCGCCATGATGGGGAGCAGCAAGCGTACATTGAAATCATGTCCTCGGCACACTGCTCAGCTATTGATCGCTCTAACGGACGCTCCCAAAGCAGTGGCAGCGCTGCTCTCCCGCCACCCCACTGGCCATCTAAACAATTCGGGTATCAACTTCTTGCCACCCCCATGCGGGTAATGGGCTCACCTTGGCCACCCCAAAGGAACGCTTCTGGCTCCACCGCTGCGTATGAATATTTTTGTCTTTGAAGTTTGGAACTGCGGTCTTCTGCACATCACATGAGTGAATAAATGGACGCAAGCCAGCCTACGGTCAAGAAACCGCAGACAGAAAACAGGGAACTGATGTCTGTGATTAATTAGTCTTGCAAGAAGTAATTACCTGAAAAAGTACCCACAAAACATTTGTAACAGAGTTGTGTGGGCAAAGACAGCAGGCCCAGGCATGTATGAAAAGATATGCAGATGCACATGAAACCCTCAGGACTCTACATTTCCAGCAACAGCACAGTCGGGAATTAATTATGCAGTCCAGAACCCTCCAAATGGAGTCTTTGCCAAACATTTGCTTTACCTCCTCAAAGTTACACTCGAGTAGCAAACACTGGGCTCCTTATCAGAATGCCAGGAAGCTAATGAACACAACAGGCATCAGCGGAACGTGAAGTCTCTGCAGTGTGACGTCTTATCCAAACACCACACGTTGGCTCAAATATTTCAGGAGACGGGATGGGGGGTTCTTAAAGTGATGCACAGACGTCTCCTTATATTTGCCTGCCATCCGCCGCGTCTCGTCTTCTTTCATGAACTTTCATGCTAAAAGCGAAGCCCAGAGGAGCAGGACGCACTTCGGCTCGCTGCTATTTTGCATCGTAAACACTCAAGCTGGAACTTGGTGGTGCCCTCAAGCGAGGTCAAGCAAAGTTGACATTATTGGTCAAAATGCAGGAAATGGCTGGAGGAGGTTAGAAAAAGGAGCGACAATCGTGTATATGTAACACACTGCTAATTTGATAGGGTGCAAAATAGCGTACACTCGTGCTCCGATTTGTGCTCGAGCAACGCTTGCACTGAGGAGTGAGTAAAGCCTGATTGATTCAGCGGGGGGAGCCCCACCCCACCCCTGTTGATGGAAATGCATGTAATACTGTAACATTCCGCTCACTGTTGGCATGGCTCAGGTGGTAGACTGATGGCTGCAGCCATCCTACCCGCCATCTTGTCCTTTCGGTTACTCCCACAGCTCATGGCCACAGGCTACGACCTACGTAGATGTTTCATGTAATCGGTATGATTGCTTCTCCTGCCAGTTATTGATGATAAGTGCCACCTTTAATAATCCACAAAGTCATGACTTTCCAGCGTAATGCTGCCCACAAACAGCGTGAGGGCACATTTTTGGTTGTTTTTGCTCATGAAATGTGTCAAATCTGTCCCTCACAGCACCACCACAATTCTCTTTGTTGTTGAGCCGTTTTCGCACTGCCTTTGTGTCCGCTTGGAAGCCATGGAAACCAGCGTTACATGAACAGCAGCAGCGTCTCTAAGATGGTGAAAGCTTACAAGCAATCACACAAAGGAGGAGATGATGTTGTATGCAAGCATAAGCTTGTTTCTTATTCAGCCATCTCTGTGCTTTGTGCATGTTTTGGAAATGGGCTTCTTGCACGTGTGACAGATGGCGGCTTGGCAATGCGCTAACATGTGAAAATAATGTAAACACACCAAGAGAGATGAGCACGCTAGTTTAGAACCCCAGTCCAGCATAATCTCATTGGACCTCGTTGCAGTTTGCTGCCTGAAGCCTTCTCGGGTGTATTGATTATGTGTTCACAACTCCTGGAGGGCACCGGTGACTCAGCACATTTTACGCTCTTACGTCGTTTGCCTGTTTTTGGACCATCTTTCCTTTCTACTCGGGTGCCTGTTCTGATGTTCTGCAGCCCCATGTGAAGGGAAAAACCCAATCCAAAATGCTCCAAGCAGGATGTTGTGGTTAATAACGCGCCTGATTTACATGGACGACACTCACCTACCTGACCGCTGACTTGATTTAGTCCAAGCCTTCTCCCTGCACTCACACTGCACTACAGCACTGCAGTTTGGCACTCTACTACTGCATTATTACTGCATTATACACTCTATTACTGTGTTATAGACTGCATTATACACTGTATTACTGTATTATAGACTGCAATATACACTGTATTACTGCATTATACACTCATACAGTATATATGCCGTATATATATACCGTATACGGCATGTTCTGGGATGTGGCGTCGTGTGCCATGTTCTCCAGTTTGAAGATGTAAACATCCAGAAGTTGTGAACTCTCAGCCTGCAACAAGTCCTGCCAGAAGACTCGCAGTAACTCTCGAAAAGAAGACCTGAAGGTGCGAGCTGCCGGTCAACAGAGTGATGGTTGCGTCCTCAATATCTTCATACTGCGCGTTCGCGCGCGCGTGCACTCCAATACACACAGGCACAGAGCTCAGGCATCCTGCGTGCTCCTAAAAAGGTTGTTTGCTGTTAACGCTCTCCTCACCTGCTAACGTTCCTGCCAAGCTGCTAGAAATACAAACACCGTCTGGCCTCAGCTGGACAGGAAAACAACAAAAACAACAAAAAAGCGCTGACTCAATCACATCTGGTTAGGTAGAGCGCCATCATCAGTGTATGCAAGGACAGTCAATATAAGGTTGGCTGTCAGTGACGTATTCATTGAACTCACTCATGAGAACTACAGCAGGTACAGTAGGTCCTTAAAAATAGCACACGCATCATGTCATATAGAGGATCTTTGAGTAGATTTTTTTTTTTTTTTTTTACATATCCAAGATCTTTGATTGGCATTTTTGCAGTTGGTCCGACGACGTTTTATAACGTTTTATGGGATGTGCATAAAAATTGCACAGCACTTTAAAAACAGCAGAGCCCTCCTGTCATATAGAGGATCTTTGTCTTGCACTGTATGGTATATGCTTGAAAACAGCAGAGCGCTCCTGTCATATAGAAGATCTTTGACTAGCATGACCGTATTGCCTCCCTTTTAACGTAGAACTTTCTAAATGTATCTGCTATTCAAGGTTATGCAAGAGGCTTGCATTGACACGATGCACAAATAAGAGTAATAGTGAGACGCGCGTCTTCCCGTCTGTGTGGCTGCAGTGTCAGCATGTCCACCGCAGCCCTGAAATCGTGAAAGCGTGTACCGCACAGTAAGCACGTGTGTGTGTTTCATGACGTAGCAAGAAAGCCTGCAAAAAGCGAGTCAAGCCATTGGAGCAGGAAGTCCTCGTCCACCTGTGTCCAGCCAAGCTGTTTGGAGTTGGAGGCCCTCCGGGTCTGTTGCCGGGTAGAAGCGCGTCTCCACCCTTTGCGGCGATTGGCCGATGCCTCCTTGAAGGCCCCGCCTCTGAGCAGAGCCATCTGTCGCCAACAAGCTTGGAAAGCAAGACTCGGTGGCGCAGGTATGGTTTGTAAAAGCGATGGAAGCCGAGCCAACGCGCCGCTTGGGTGCAAGTTTTCAGAGTCACAGCAGTTTCACTCTCCGCGCTAAAGTTGGCACAACCTTGAACGATTTTCTCCCCCGAGGACAGGCATTTGCGTTCAACAGCGAGGATGGTTAGACGGACTATGTGATCCAATAAAGAGCGGGAAATTGCCATTTTGCTCAGAAAAGGAACACGCTGACAGATGCTGCTGCCAAGCAGGAGAAAAATGAGCCTTGAACTGATGTGTCCATTAAGGCGACGTACTGCAGTTCTCGTTCTGCTCCTGGCTGCGAGCACCGGAGGACATGACATCAGAACAATCCGGTTGGATGGTTACAATGCCATGACATCTCCGCTTTTGTGCCCATGAATGTCTGGCCGTGCCATCGTGCACGACATGCGGAAATACAGCGTATGCATGCGGAAATACTTGTCATTTATAGTTCATGGAACTAAAAGGTTCTTGTGACCTAAACTTAGCAGATGATGCAATTTCAGTTGCTAACAACGCAAATCATGTTAGATGTTAGCATGCTAACACCCAGCACGATCATGCAAAGTGTCTATGTTTATAACTATAAAAATGCTTAAAATGCTAACACGTAGCACAATAACATTAAGTGTCTGTGTAAGTTTGAACCTAGGAAAATGCTAAAATGCTAATGTTAGCATCCTACCAATGTTAACATGCTAACTGGTAGCATGCTAATAACTATCATGATAGCACTAAGTGTCGATGTAAATAAATATAAAAATAACATGAAGTGTCAAAGTAAGTTTAAAGCTATGAAATGCTACAATTAGCACGCTAACACCTAGCATGACAGCGCTAAGTGGCTATGTAAGTTTATGCTCATAAAAACATGCAACCTATGAAAATGGTTAAAATGCTAACATGCTAATGGTTAGCACCAAAATGTGCATATGTGCCATCGATGGCCAAAGTTTCATGGAAATCAGCGTGTGATCTTGTTTACTAGCTTAGAGTCATTCGCAGTGTGTGCTGCAGACTCGTTAAAATGTTGCATTGTTGACGAGCACACACAACTGATACCAGGTGAAACTGACGGTGGCCACCTCACCTTTCAAAATAACTCTTCTCAGCAGAGGCGGTGTCGTGGTTTACTGGGAAAAGCTCAGGTTGAAAATACTCAGGTGTTGCTTTGAGTGGAGTCCTGACCCGGCGGGCGCAGCCAGCTGTAAGAGACACATTAAAGCCGGTGTTGGTTACACCGACGCTTGACACGTCCAAATGTTTCGTGACAGGTGTAACGTGTGAAAATGCGGGCAGAGATTCAGGGCCGCGGATCAAGCGATATCAGCTTCGGCCCGAGTCGAGCAGAACTGGAGCGCATCCAGGTGCGGGGATTGCGTAAGTAACCTTCCGTCAAAGTGCAAGGTGGCCCCGTACGGGGGCTTCTGGAGCGGGACGGCTGCACCTTCTATCTGGTCTCACGCCATCTGCCCCTCCTTCACGATATGCGGTCGCCCATCTCGCCTCAAACGAGTTCTGTTTCAGCCTAATCCCTCCCTCGCTATCGCTAATTAGTTGGCATGGATTTCTGTGTTGTGCCACAGACCAACCGCAGGCTGTTTGTTGACGTCGTCCCAAATTCTAATCCCTCAAAATCAGGACATTTTGATTGAAAGACCTGATAATCGTGTTGCATCATGCTATAAACAGCTCATCTTTCTGGCCTGCTGGGGTCGGCCGGGACGCAAAGATGATCACAAAACACTCACAGATCAGACCTCCGAGGTTCCAACATTTGTCACTGCCTCTGCCCGCCCTTTCCGCTCGTTCTGTGTGAACACCAGCCACACGCAACAAGATCAACCTGACAAATTTGTGGCTTTGGAGGCAGTAACGCAGCAAGATGGTGCCTGTGTGAAAGTGCACCCCAGCCAGAATGTGTAGTCAGAGGTCACACAGTTACGACAACGTGTGAAAGGTGTGAAAGGTACAAAGAAATAACGGCACTGTTGCACCAATTTTGTCAAAGCTCTGAGTGAAAGAGGCTAATAAGTGATCGGCTAAGTTCTTAATAGCTAAAAGGACGAAAATGTTTCACTATGATCCAGAACATCATCGCCTCTTTCACACAGAGATCCCACATTTTTTCTTCTGAGCGCTTTCACACAGTGACACAGCATGCGATCATTCAACAGGTAAAGTACGGTGCGACGCACGAAATATCAGCATTGCCTTACACACAGGCGCCGTCCCACCTCCGCTACGGTTAGCACGTGCAGTAGGTGGAAGATTTTGTCATCCCGTTTGGTGTCGGTGCCGTTTATACGATGTTGGAAAGACGTCAGCTTTTTCAGGTTGTGTGAAAGGGGCTGGTGTAATGCACATTCATGGTTAGCTTGTGATATCACATTTCCTTCAAATTTGTTTAAGATTTACAGGTTTTTTTATGTTATATCAAAATAGGAATATTGGCTGAGGTACAAGGTACTGTACCTTTAAGAAGCATGGCTGACAGCCCAGTACAGCTGCATGATACAGCGCCACTGATATTTTGTCTGGATGAAAGTGAAAAGCGTCCTGTTTTTCAGCACAACGAGTGCACAACTCCGTCTGCCACGTTTGCAATGTCGGCTTCCGCAGGGACAAACACGCTAATCCTCATGTTGCTGTTAGGAGAAATCTCAGCAAGCGTCGCGCTCGCCAAACAAGACAAGTTGCTCCCCGCCGATGCATCTTCTGTCTCCCGTTCCCTCAATGGGCCCACGGCCAAAGCGCTCAGCGTCGCTTGGCCTGCCGTCCGCATCTCCGCCAAAGCCGTGACGGAGGTCTTGCCTCCCGGTGAAGGCGGCGGCGGGAAGCTAGCGCGACTCTAAGCTAAAGCACCACACAGATAGCATGGCTGTCGGCAGCACAAAATGCTGCAGAGCAAATGTAACGAGGAGAGACGTGACGAGCATGCGTATGACC